>NC_138296.1:24997500-25197500 GCF_965601325.2 Salmo salar | reverse complement strand
AAGATTGAGAAGCTCAGTTCTGGGGACTTTTTAAAAGGACATTCTACTCGAAAATGAATGTAAAATAATGCTCACGCTGTCTAAAATATAATGAGCCTAATAACATACTGGTAAATTTTTTATTTTTTTTTAACATATTGGACCATTGTGAATATAGCCTATGCATGGTGCATATTTTTAGGAATGCTATTATCAATAAGCATCATCACCTGTAGGCCAACTGAAAACAGCATAGTGGCTATAAATAGTCTGGATCTTGGGGTTGCTTATCTGCATTTAGCCTATTGATCTAATCATTAGTTAGATCCCAAATGTGATCTTTTAATTAGTTAGTATCATATTGATGAATTTGATGTTCCAAAAATGTACATAAACACAGTGAATATTATATAGGCCTGCCTACCAGTTAGGGTAACTTGAGGTCATACGCCACATGGGATAAAACACCCCCTGCCTGCACTTCTTACAGAAACCATGTCATGTCACCATTTACCCCCCAACGCTATCCCTGGTGGCCACTACTCTTGCTCAGCAAAAAATGTCATCGTCTCATCAGAATTTAAGTCACTCCAAAAAATATATATTCCGGTAGGGTGGTGTTTTACCCCAAGTTACCCTACAATTGACCTGTGTTACATTCTGCCCCACACTCCCCTCTGCACTCACAGTGAATTGTGGCGTGCTAATGTTCTTAACCATGCCGCTGCTAAAACTCTGGGTTTACAATGCTGCAGTTCACACACATTTTGGAGAAAATAAATAAGGTAGGAATGGAAAGCACTTTTTAACAAATGCCATTAAAACTGCTGTTTTGCATTAAGAATTGGCTGCTTGTCCCTTCCTATAACACTGGCAACTTGAATGCACCTTGAGAGGAATATTTATCTCGCAAAAAACACACAACAACAAACGGACTAGGTAAGTATATCAAATATTCTACTGTGGGGCTGTCTGGTTTTTCTAGTCATTACTCATTGTTTTTGCAGAGGAAAAGTAAGTGTGGACTGTTATAGCATCTTCAAAGTACGCCTTGGCAGAAAGATGCTATATTTTTTTAGTGTAGCGGCAATGACTTTGCAGTGGTGCAGTGCCGCAGCTAAATGGTTGCAGCGGAAACACTGCCTACTGTAAATTATGATGGTGGACGTTAATGTTATGGGGCAATTTTGCTTCCACTGGTCCTGGGGGCCCTTGTTAAGGTCAACACCCAACGGCATCATGAACTTTACCCAGTACCAGGATATTTTTGCCAAAAACCTGGTTGCCTCTGCCAGGAAGCTGAAACTTCCAGCAAGACGATAACCCCAAGCAAAGCCTTCGGAGGAATGGTCTAAGAATGTGTTGTCCAACTCTTAAAACATTTTAGAAAAAGTCTGTGCTGTTATCCTCGCAAGGTGAGGTATTGAAAACGGGTCAAATTTATTGACACCCCTATCTTTTTGAGAGAGAAATTACTTGTTAAACTAAATATATTTTTCTGAGCAATTTATATTAGTATAAAATTATATAATTTCCCAATGTTTAGGAGCGAACAATATTGAATTTTATAGTCATTTTTGCTCGTCATTATCAAGCATGTCAATCATTTCGTACCTCACTGTATCTCATGCAATGGATGCTGTAAACAAGCACTTCTTCATTCAATTCTAAATGACTGACAAGCTCTCACAATTCCGTGAAAGACATTTGCACGGAAGGTATTCATTAATTTACTATACGATATTATAGCCCTCATCAATTGGCACAGTTAATGCCCCACACCTCTGTACATGTAACAGTAAACTGCCCTGGATCAGCCGTAACCCTTACTGACTCCAGACTCACTGCATTTCGGACACCCAAATATCACTCCGTCGTGGTGCGCAACTGGAGCAGTGCCCCACAGATTGCCAGTTGGTGCGTGAGTGAGTGACAGTCTCTCCTGCAGGGGCCTCCCTTATGGTCTTCAGTATAGTCGAGCCACCTGCCCTAGCCGGACTGGGGTTTAGGAGCAGTGGTTGTAAGACGCAGGGCCTCTAGTGGCCGTTGAACAGACCACAGGGCTATGTTAGCCGAAGGGCCCCAGAGAGAAGCATGCTTTATGTTGAAGACCTGTCAGTGTAATCAAGGACTCACTCATCAGACATGGACCATGATCAAATCAAATGTATTTATATAGCCCTTCGTACATCAGCTGATATCTCAAAGTGCTGTACAGAAACCCAGCCTAAAACCCCAAACAGCAAGCAATGCATGTGAAAGAAGCACGGTGGCTAGGAAAAACTCCCTAGAAAGGCCAAAAACCTAGGAAGAAACCTAGAGAGGAACCAGGCTATGAGGGATGGCCAGTCCTCTTCTGGCTGTGCCGGGTGGATATTATAACAGAACATGGTCAAGATGTTAAAATGTTCATAAATGACCAGCATGGTCAAATAATAATAATCATAGTAGTCGAGGGTGCAACAAGCACGTCCGGTGAACAGGTCAGGGTTCCATAGCCGCAGGGCCTAGAGTTTTTCCGGAACACATGACCTGACTAGGAATCACTTTTTACTCTTACAATGATTAACTCACAACCTCTCTTCCTAATTAGTTTACTGTGGTTTAATTCATATTTGTTTAATTGTTCTCATTAGGTTCTATTGACTACAATGACTTGTCTCGTTAGTAATTCCACTCTGCACTAATAACTCATTAAGTCGTTAACTAAATGTAATGTGATATGAGGACACACCGTTCCATTTGATTCTTTACATTGAGAATAGGAGTGTGGAGAGGACACAGGCTGTCCTTTCCACCCATCAGGACAGGACAATCGGGAGGACATTTGTCAGGAAGGCAGAACAAGACTCCCATGGTAACATACACAGTCAGCCTTTCCATTATAGGACAATACAGTGGTTTGTTTTCACATTGACAGTGGTCAAAGCACCTCCGGTTAGAGTTTCCTTCTCAGTAAAGTGTGTACATTTTCAGTAGACGACAGTCAGAATGGTTGTTGGCGTTGTTGTTTATGCATCAGTAGCATCTCCTTTTTATGTTTTTTATTAGTCTCATGACAGACGAAACATACAAATGTTACTTCTAGTGTGCACGTGAGAACATCAATTACACTTTATGATGTCCAAGGTATCTTGACCGGAGACAAATTCTGATTTCATTTTTCACTCAGTCGAGCGCTTACTCTTGCAGTAAGTGGTCAAGCAACTATTTTAAGGTGATTGTGCCGGACACTAGAAGAAAATTGGGACAGTGGGACTCTTGAGTAGTCTACTGTACGTGTCACTGATCAGAACATATCACTTACCATAGGTTTAATATAGGTCTTCTATGAGCTATAGATTTAATATAGATGTAATATAGATCTTCTATGAGCTATAGATTTAATATAGATCTTCTATGAATAGTCTTTTCTCGGAGCAGGTTGTTTTATAGCTGGTGTTAGGGAAAAGCAGCTCGGCCGTGTCGGTTAGAAACAAGAGTTATGGTGGTTCCGTCAGCAGGACTGGTCTAAGCTGCTTGTAGTCAGTAAGGGCACAGAGAGCTCTGAGTAAACACGGCAGATCCATTACCTTGAGTCATGTGGATTGACAGTTTTACCGAAAGCTGCCTGTATATTGTATGACCCCGCAGAGTGGCTGTGTATTCACTACCACATTCCACAGGAATCCTCTTAGCTCCTGGTGACACAGCGGTCACCTTCTCCAGAGCTCCCCCACCGTGGTGGACCTGATGCCCCTGGGCCCCATACCTACCTGGGCCTGCAGCCCTTTTCACTGCCTGGCTGTGTATAGAAGGACCTGTTGGAGTAGATCATATCCTTGTCAAGGACCCAGTTGATCTGACTGGCTTTGTTTAAGGGACCTATCAGAATGGATCCTGGTGAAGGACTGCCTGGGGGCTAGAGGGATATCATGTGGTGTTCCACAGGGCTCCATATTGGGGCCTCTACTGTTCTTCATATTTGTAGGATAAATGACAAAGTAGCAGAGAGATTACCAGAGGGGGTGCGTGATGCTGAAGTCCTTTGAAATGATACATTATATTTCCCCCATCAGTGAAATGCCATCCTGGATTAGTGGTGCAGTGTCAAAATAAGGGTGTGGCATTGTCTATTGTGGTCTTTGCTCAGAATGTTCTTTCCATCGTTTGTTTTTCACAATACTTTTTTATTTTAATGGTCAAACTCTTACGAATTTGTTGTGAAGGTTTTGTCTTTAAAAGGAGGCTGCACTTTGTTGAGATGTAGTTGAGAACTCAAGCATTTCATGGCAGTTCTCAGAGCTTTGTAAGCTGCGTGCAGGGTGTGAACCACAGCCACTGGTGACACAATAGTACGAGGCAAGCCCCTATTACCTCAGGAGGAGCCTTGTCAGTGAATCCATCAACTCAGACTCATTATCCCAACGTTACTGATCTAAACTGACAGATTGCCTTGCACTCATGCCACCTCCGTCTATGGACCTCAGCCTAACCCACATAGTGACTGTTTGTACCACTACAATCAGAGGTCTCTGGTGGGTTACATTCTGGCATCAGCCTCAGCTGCCCTCCCCAACATCTGAGGGGTGGGAATTAAATTTGCCCCCCTCGACCTATTTCCCCAGACTGTGGGACTCGTTGTTCTCACACACCCCTGGCCTACCCCGTTCACCTCCTCTCCCAAACAGAGCTTTTGACCGTGTGCCCAGAAACGCGACCTGGCCATCCGGCAAGAGTCGATCCACCCCACTGGCCTGGTTTTTGTATTTTAAAATTGCTGTGACACAGCATATAGACCTAGGTGTAATAAACAGCTGGGCCCTTATTTGGTTCCACTCCCCCATCAGCAGTAAAACCCTGCTGGGCTGGAGAGAGCTATGCAGTGTGAGGGAGTCTACTACCCCTGTGTGGATGACTGTTTACAATGCACCTTCAGATAGTTACTCAAGTCCATATTACAGGAGCTTCAAGATGTGATGTTTCTGTGTGACATTTTATATTTAAATAAGGACTAAGTGAATGCTGTTTTTGGCATTGAAACTAGTACACAGATGTTATCCTGTGCTTGTCTCCATTTCAGGGGGACCTCCGGAGCTACCTGTCTCAGCAGGATTGGATGTTCCGAAATACTGAGCTGCTGCAGCTGCAGAAGATGGCCTGTGAAATCGCTGCTGGCGTCACCCACCTCCACAAACACAACTTCCTGCACAGGTAGCACTTCTGTTCCGGCTCTGTTTACACCAGTCAGTCACTAGACATGGCTTTAGCTAAGGGCACAGCCTTCAGATGTCAAACGACAGTCACGTTTCAGGAATTAAGACTTAATCAAACATTTTAAGTAGTACTGTCTGTTTTTACATCTTCCAACTTAAAAATGTTGAGTTACGATAGTATCAGATACAACTGATATTAATGTGTCACAATTACAAGTCTGTCTCTATCAAATGAAATATGTGGTTTTGGCCTCCCTCATGGCAACTTGCTCTTATGGATACGTACTCCTTACTCCCAAGACAACACTGGGCCAATCCTGAACAGGGACACTGGGCCTCTCCAAAAAGGAGAGTGCTGCAAGGGCCTGTTTTGTTTAACTTTTTACCCGGCAGTGCAGGACATGTTGGCTCCGCTCAGCGCATCCACATGCTCTGTTTTGCATGCTCAGAATAAACCCAAAGGGCTCCAATTACCCAGCTCCCACGCATTGCCACAGTGTCAACTATCAGCCTGTCAGAGGGATATGATGATTCTGCTGTTTGTGTGTAAATGGATAGCCTCATGTAGGCCATTTATTATCCTGTGTTAAAACTCAAAAGGAGCCCAAGTACGAGATTCCACCGTTAACAGGGTCGTAATGACAGTCGTAAAAAGAAATAGTGCACCGCTTTTCTTTTGGTTGGGTTGCGAAGTTGATTTACTACCAAGGTGTCCTCACTGGATTCCCCGCCCACAAAGTACCCGGCAAGGGGCTGTGGCTAGCACGGTGCCACAAAGCCTTCTGGGACGGTGGCAGTGGTGTGAACTGAAACTATAGCCAAGGCTTAGGGTCTGTGGTCTGAGCCCAGCATGTTAATGTGATGGGGCGGCCACAGCGATAAGATAGCGAGCTGTCATGGCAGTTCAGGAGAATCACTCTGACTGACATTACATAATAACCCTGGGGAGAAATAGCATATGGGGCAGTAGAGGAGAGGGAACTGTGTTCCCCAGTTTTTCAACCAGTGTGACAACCGTAGCTTCCAGCACATATTTGAATTCATTTGGTAATTTTACTGAATCTGATAGTTTCACTTGACTTGAAAAAAATGAGCAGAATCAGTTGATCTCCTTTTTGTTGATGTAAGGTCTTTGTTTTTAACTCGCTAGGTCTCTGAGCTATATCGATTTTCTGTCAGAGGTGAAGAATCTGCTGATGTGTCTGCACCAAACTGCCCCCACGCCATTCGCCTTGTAGGGATAAGACTTTGAATCTGATTCTCTCTCCCTGATCCTCCAGTAGTACTGTAATGCACTGCGTTCGCCAACAGCAGGGAACAGCCAGGACAGAAGAGGTTTAAAATATCTCTCCATTTATCTTGCCGATGTTTCAGTGGGCCTGACAGTAGCTCCCGGGGTGTACGAGCACAGACCACTAGTGTCAGCGATGTCCACGGATAGACGGGGTAAAAGAGACGCTCTTGGAATGGGTTGGTGGTGAAATGTTTCTTTGGCCAAGGGGAAACCAGAGCCTCTCCCTCCATGAGGGTCCCAGTCTGAATGGGATACCATCTGTCCACTCAGACAGCCCAGTCCCCCTTTATCGTCCACCCCGCCTCACTGCCACTCTGTGCTCACCTGTGAGTGTTCTTCCCTGGGAACAATATCCTGGTGCTGTATGAGTGAGTGGGGAAAAGCTCCAGCATCAGTGATTTTGTTACTAGGGGCAGAACAGAAGCAACTGGATGAGGTTTCCTCTAGTGATGTAAGCTATAAGTCCAAATGTGTTTGGGTCTAAAGCCACTCAAGAGTCCAGTCTTTGTCTGGCCCTGACCTGGGTCTGTGGGGGTTGGTTGGATTTAGAGGCAGGTTGAAGGGGTCCTTAATCACCTGAGACATAGCATTTAATCATATTAGGGTGAGGAAAATGTAATTATTCAACTTTTGTCACTGGGATATCCTGTCATAGGCCTGTAGAGTGTATTTAAGGCATTAAAATATACTGTGGACCATTTATTAGGTACACCACCCCAAAAATAGTGGCCGTGGCTTGCTATATAAAGCAGGCAGACATTTACTGTTCGATTAAATGTTAGAATGGGCCAAACTAGTGACCTAAGTGACTTTGAGCGTGGTAAGATCGTCGGTGCCAGCTGTGTCGGTTCCAGTACCTCAGAAACAGCTGGCCTCCTGGGCTTTTCACGCACGACAGTGTCTACGGTTTACAGAGAAAGGTGTGACCAAAAAAAACATGCAGTCCTGTGGGTGAAAACAGCTCGTTGATGAGGGGTCGAAGGAGAATGGCAAGAGTTGTGCAAGCTAAACAGGCAGGCCACAAACAGACAAATAACGGCGCAGTACAAGCGTGATGTGCAGAGCGGCATCTCGGAACGCACCACTCGTCAGTCCTTGTCACGGATGGACTATTGCAGCAGTGGCCACACAGAGTTCCACTCCTATCAGCTAAAACCACCAAGACTGGACAATTTAGGAATGGAAAAACATTGCCTGGTCTGACGAATCCTGGATTTGGCGTAAGCAGCATGAGTCAGCATGGCCCCGTCCTGGCGTAATGTTTTCCTGACACACGTTAGGTCCCTGAATACCAGTTGAGCAACATTTCAATACCACAGCGTATTTCAACATTGTTGCTGACCAGGTACATCCCTTCATGGCTACAGGGGGGTCCGACCCGGTACTTGATGGGTGTACCTAATAAACTGGCAACTGACTGTATATTCCTCATTGCATGACCACATGAGAGTAGCACTGAGCCAATCTAAACATCTCCTGCAGCAGTACGGAGTTCCATCTTCTTCCCAAATGATTGATGAACAAGGTTCAGAGTATTGTTTTCTCTTCAGAGACTACAGTTATGTACTGCAATGTTCATCTGAAACCGCTAACTTGTGTTCAAACTAGGGTTGGGCCGATTTTTGATTACATTGATGATACATTGTGATGCACAAGACTGTATTTAATTTGAACTTTACAAATCTAAACTGTGCAGTTTTATCAGTTAGTCTGTGTCAATATGTTGAAAAGAAAGTCTAAATGAGTCTTATTTCTACGCCACACAAATATTATTTAATGAGAATGTGACTAATATTGTAAATAAGCACAAATTGCACAGTCTGGAGTGATTTTAGTCATTAACGGCGCAAAACGATTATATCAGATATCACGATATTTGGTGTAGTATGTCGTAGAAGAGGTCTCCCCAAGTATGGCCAAACCCTAGTTCAGAGAGAACAAATGACAGCTATTTGTTGGATGTAGTGCTGGTAGACTCAACTGGACCTGATGGTTGGCACCAGAACAAATGGACCAACTGCCTATTATTTGCAGCCCTGTGATCCATTCACCGTTCTATGACCACACCAGACCATATTGAACACACATTAAACTCAACCGTTCTGTGACCACACCAGACCATATTGAACACATTAAACTCAACCGTTCTATGACCACACCAGACCATATTGAACACATTAAACTCAACCGTTCTGTGACCACACCAGACCATATTGAACACATTAAACTCAACCGTTCTATGACCACACCAGACCATATTGAACACATTAAACTCAACCGTTCTATGACCACACCAGACCATATTGAACACAACCGTTCTATGACCACACCAGACCATATTGAACACAACCGTTCTATGACCACACCAGACCATATTGAACTCAACCGTTCTGTGACCACACCAGACCATATTGAACACATTAAACTCAACCGTTCTATGACCACGCCAGACCATATTGAACACATTAAACTCAACCGTTCTGTGACCACACCAGACCATATTGAACACATTAAACTCAACCGTTCTATGACCACACCAGACCATATTGAACACATTAAACTCAACCGTTCTATGACCACACCAGACCATATTGAACACAACCGTTCTATGACCACACCAGACCATATTGAACACAACCGTTCTATGACCACACCAGACCATATTGAACACAACCGTTCTATGACCACACCAGACCATATTGAACACAACCGTTCTATGACCACACCAGACCATATTGAACACATTAAACTCAACCGTTCTGTGACCACACCAGACCATATTGAACACATTAAACTCAACCGTTCTATGACCACGCCAGACCATATTGAACACATTAAACTCAACCGTTCTGTGACCACACCAGACCATATTGAACACATTAAACTCAACCGTTCTATGACCACACCAGACCATATTGAACACATTAAACTCAACCGTTCTGTGACCACACCAGACCATATTGAACACATTAAACTCAACCGTTCTGTGACCACACCAGACCATATTGAACACATTAAACTCAACCGTTCTGTGACCACACCAGACCATATTGAACACATTAAACTCAACCGTTCTGTGACCACACCAGACCATATTGAACACATTAAACTCAACCGTTCTGTGACCACACCAGACCATATTGAACACACAAACTGTAAATCCTCAGGTTTTTTAATATCTTTAATTGGTTTCCCTCTTTTCTCAGTGACTTAGCCCTGAGGAACTGCTATCTGACTGCCGACCTGACGGTTAAAGTGGGAGACTATGGCATCGGCCCCTACAGATACAAGGTACCAGGAAACTTTCCAACCTGTTCTCCTTCAAATGGAATCAGGGGGATTTTGTTTTACTTTCAAGTGGCATCTGTATGTGTGCTGTTACAGTAGTTTCAGTTTAGGTTCATTAACCTTTAACCCTTTTCACACTGCTGAGCCCAGCTGAACAGAGAGGTTACACATCCACCAAAGTTTCAAAGGATGTCAAAGCCAGTACTGTACAGTAGTATAGGCCTAGTCTGTATAGTCACCACAATGGTGTAAAAGTGGTTTATTAAGGGGAGGATAAGTGCTTTCCAGTAGGGGGTTTATATACAGCTGTTAGCCTTTGACCCCAGTCTGGCAGAACTCTGTGAAGCATTAAGATTGTTATACCAAAGTGTAACTCCCTACTGCGTTTGTCCCTGGCCTGACTGTCGATAAGGCTAGCTCCGCCCGCTGCATTCCTCAAAATGTTGCGCTCTCTATTTAGCACGGTCAACAAGTGTGGCCAGAGGTGTTTTGGCTGTATTTATGAGCTTGATTTAGTACTTACTAGGAACTCGGAAAACAACTAAAAGTACAGTAATGTGGGTTAGAACTGAAGGAAAGGCTACCAAACATCCAAATGCTTCTTAGAAGCCTTGGCAAAACACATCACTGAATTGAATGGAAAAAAAGGAGAATGTGAGCTTACTGGTTGTTTGTAGAATTGTTATTCTGAGTTAGACATGCGCAATGCATTTATGTGTTGCGCATGTAATTACATGGATGCTCCATGCTTGACTCTGTCCCTCTCTCATGTCACAGGAGGATTACATCATCACGGAGGACGACGAGTCGGCGCCCCTGCGCTGGATGGCCCCGGAACTGGTGGGGGAGCGCCATGGGGGCGTGATCACCCTGGACCAGACCAAGCCTGGCAATGTGTGGTAGGTACCTCCACCTGGTCACTGTGCAATTTACAGGCGGTAGGTGGCACCTTCATTGGGGAGGACAGGCTGATGATAATGGCTGGAACAGAATAGACACATGGTGTCCGTGTAGTTGATTCCATTCCAGACATTATTATGAGCCAGCCTCCTGGGCATTGTGCTTGTTGAATAAAATATAGTCATTAACACAGTGAGTCAACCTGCGTCCTGCTGGGCTGTTGCTGGGCAGTAGGTCAGGGTCTCCTTTGAAGATGATAGACCATGATAGACCAGTCTCTGAGACTGTAAATCTTAGCAGGCACTCAGTCTAGCAGACTTCTAAAGGGAAGAAGACGCTGACCCTGCACTCCCACCAGGCAGCACAGCAACACTGGAACCTATCCCTCCTGGCCCCTCCCTTTTGACCTCGTGGCTCCGTGCCACGGCTGTAAATCACAACATTGCATAAAGAGGCTCTTGTTGCAGCACCACATTTACCCCTAAATAAGGATATGTTTAGTTCTCAGAATATGGGTCATTCCACCAATAGAGGGCATTTTGGGTAGTGTAGGGTAAGTGTACCTATTAAGCCCATCAACATCTAAGTTTAGACATTTCTAGCATGTACTGCCCTTTGTAGGATAAGTGGAGATAAAATGAAATATACATTTCTCATGAAGTTTTTTTATTTTTTGTTTGGACTGGGTTTAAAGGCTACTGAATGTACAATTTTAAGCCCACCTCTTAAATAATTAATTTCCAAATATTGTTATGTAAAATTGTATTATATTAATCTCATTACTATTGATCAGGGGGGTGTCCAATCGTATCAACAGAGTTCAATGTGGACTTAAGTTTTTGTTCTTGTCAACCACCTGTACACAGCTGATTCAACTAATAAACGAATCATAGAGTTGAATCAGGTGTTAATACTCTGTTAGAACAAAAACCTGCACACACACAGGTCCTCTGTGGATAAGAATCCATGCACAAAGACCATAACTCACACACTGGTCCTCTGTGGATAAGAATCCATGCACAAAGACCATAACACACACACTGGTCCTCTGTGGATAAGAATCCATGCACAAAGACCATAACACACACACTGGTCCTCTGTGGATAAGAATCCATGCACAAAGACCATAACACACACACTGGTCCTCTGTGGATAAGAATCCATGCACAAAGACCATAACACACACACTGGTCCTCTGTGGATAAGAATCCATGCACAAAGACCATAACACACACACTGGTCCTCTGGATAAGAATCCATGCACAAAGACCATAACACACACACTGGTCCTCTGTGGATAACAATCCATGCACAAAGACCATAACACACACACTGGTCCTCTGTGGATAAGAATCCATGCACAAAGACCATAACACACACACACACACACACACACTGGTCCTCTGTGGATAAGAATCCATGCACAAAGACCATAACACACACACTGGTCCTCTGTGGATAAGAATCCATGCACAAAGACCATAACACACACACACACACACACACACACACACTGGTCCTCTGTGGATAAGAATCCATGCACAAAGACCATAACACACACACACACACACACACACACAGGTCCTCTGTGGATAAGAATCCATGCACAAAGACCATAACACACACACTGGTCCTCTGTGGATAAGAATCCATGCACAAAGACCATAACACACACACTGGTCCTCTGTGGATAAGAATCCATGCACAAAGACCATAACACACACACTGGTCCTCTGTGGATAAGAATCCATGCACAAAGACCATAACACACACACTGGTCCTCTGTGGATAAGAATCCATGCACAAAGACCATAACACACACACTGGTCCTCTGTGGATAATAATCCATGCACAAAGACCATAACACACACACTGGTCCTCTGGATAAGAATCCATGCACAAAGACCATAACACACACACTGGTCCTCTGTGGATAACAATCCATGCACAAAGACCATAACACACACACTGGTCCTCTGTGGATAAGAATCCATGCACAAAGACCATAACACACACACACACACACACACACTGGTCCTCTGTGGATAAGAATCCATGCACAAAGACCATAACACACACACTGGTCCTCTGTGGATAAGAATCCATGCACAAAGACCATAACACACACACACACACACACACACACACACACACTGGTCCTCTGTGGATAAGAATCCATGCACAAAGACCATAACACACACACACACACACACACACACAGGTCCTCTGTGGATAAGAATCCATGCACAAAGACCATAACACACTGGTCCTCTGGATAAGAATCCATGCACAAAGACCATCACACACACACACACTGGTCCTCTGTGGATAAGAATCCATGCACAAAGACCATCACACACACACACACACTGGTCCTCTGCGGATAAGAATCCATGCACAAAGACCATCACACACACACACACACTGGTCCTCTGTGGATAAGAATCCATGCACGAAGACCATAACACACACAACTTGCAATGGAGTATCTGAAAAATGATTCACATTTCCTGTACTGCTATTCTTGTTAATTAGTTCAACTTGTCTTCCTAAAGTCTGTCTCAAGACGGTTTCAAATCCACCTCTCTACTGTTGTATTACAAAGGGACAGCTGGTGGACCAAAACACCAAATCACCTGGATGAATGAAGGGCAACAATATGACAATGCCCCCACCCAAAAGTGCATGAGTCGTTGCCCAATAGTCATCATCTTGTCCCTCTTATGTTGGCCTTTTTGTCTACCACTTGTAGGCCTGATATCCCTCAACGCTGATCTTATTCTTCTCTCTCTGCATCAATGACTACCTGTCCACTCCAAATGTCTTGGAGAGAGTACTGAGGTTTATAATGTTGATAAAGGCACCATGGCTAGATGCTGTAATTTGAGTGTTTTAATCAACTTAATCTGAACAAAAACCATATGTTAATTGAGTATTAGGAATGTAAGCACACTATCCCCATGTGTTTCAATGCAAACTGGCTTAATAGGAACCACAGTGATTTATGGTGAAACAGCTACTCTTAAAATATCTGGAACCGATGGTTTGGGGTGTAAATATACACTATAGACTACAATATTATGCAAAGTTATTATTGAACAATATGTAATTATTGCCATTGTATAGAGGGAGTGATTTTTCTGCCACTGTACTCATTAAGCCCACCTGAGAGGGAAAAAAAACATTTGCATCTATGCATAACAATGCAATGTTTATTTAACAGGAAAATAGGACAAAATAAATTTAAAAATGGAAGCTATGAATGCCTGGTCTATAGAGGTTAAACAAAAACAACATTATAGTAACTGACAAATGAAGTAGCAGGGTGGACCTTTTGATATTTAATTGACCATAAATCCCCTTGTGACAGGGGGAATGGAAGCTTGTGGGAATTGAATGCAAGCTTCACAAAAGTGTCTAGCCTATCTATGGGTGACAGCGTTGACGTTATGTTCCACCCGCTTAGTGTTCCACCACAAAACACCAGATAAATGGCTAAAAAGAGTAGCACCAGCTCACCTGCTTTTTACGCTATGATTTGACTATTTGTTTAGAAAAATAATTGAAAGGAATAGATTCACCATATTAAAACGAGAGTTCAGTTCACATAACAGGGTTCACCTTAAAATGAATGACGTGAAATATTAATCCTCAGCAAACAAGTAACTAGGGCTTTAAAATGGTGAAAACTTGGACATTTTCGGGTTAAGATCTTCCTAGAAGTTGGAAAAACATGAGAAGGGAGACTTTAAGAAGTCTTTATTCATATTAAAATATTTTTATTGAATGTTCCATGTGGTCTATAGTAAAGGGTACTTCATTTAATATAACATGCTATTAAAATTCAATATTGATGCAAAATTTCTACTTAAAATTGAATAGACGCAAAAGGAACTGTAGTCGTGGATTGACCCATATACATTTAAGCCTATATACACTGACTATACAAAACATTAAGATCACCTGCTCTTTCCACGAGACTGACCAGGTGAAAGCTATGATCCCTTGATGTCACCTGTTAAATCTACTTCAATCAGTGTAGATGAAGGGGAGAACAGGTTAAAGAAGGATTTAAGTCTTGAGACAAATTAGACTGTGTGTGCGCCATTCAGAGGGTGAATGGGCAAGGCAAAATATTTAAGTGCCTTTGAACAGGGTATGGTAGTAGGTGACAGACACACCGGTTTGTTTCAAGAACTGCAATGCTGCTGGGTTTTTCACACTCAATAGTTTCCTGTGTGTATCAAGAATAGTCTAGAGGCGAAAGAAACGCACACCTATTTCGACGAGGTGCTGGCTAGCGGAGTGGAACACTTAAAACAATAAAGGAGAGCCGCACACTCTAGGAGCTCAGATGCAAAAATGTAATGTCTAACTTTGACAGACAAGCTGTCTTCATCAGGGTAAAATGAATGGTCTACCACCCAAAGGACATGCAGACAACTTATTGTATTGGAGTCAACATGGGCCAGCATTACTGTGGAATGCTTTTGATACCTTGTCGAATCCACGCCCCGACAAATTGAGGCTGTTCTGAGTATAAAACATGGGGGGCAACTCGTGTAATCCTTAGTTTCGAGGAATATTTGTTTTGATTATTTTTATTAAGAACATTAATTGTGATGTGAATATGGTTATTACGCTGCAATATGAAAATAGTTCTCCCCCCCCATCTCATTGAGCATTTAATCACAGACCTATGTTGCCACCATGCATGCAGGTACAGTAGGTTGTGAGTTGTAATTATCCCTCCACCAGTCATAAGTGTTTCTCTGATCCCTGTGTTTGCAGGGCCTTGGGGGTGACTCTGTGGGAGCTGTTTGAGAACGCAGCCCAGCCCTACCCTCACCTCTCTGACCGCGAGGTCCTGAACCACGTCATCAGGGAACAGCAGATCAAACTGTTGAAACCACAGCTGGAGCTGCCCTACTCCGACAGATGGTCAGTCCCGCTCTCTCCAACCATACTACACATGATACCAACTGAATCTAGCTGGACTACATGTTATTTATGGAGTGTCTCCTCAATTGTTAAGAAACTTGAATACTTTACCATAAGAGAGGTGTATGAATTGCATACTTGACATTGAAACGTTCTGCTATGAAGTCAAACTGTATTTAAAAAGCCTCGGGTAATACCTCCTCTCTCCCCTGTGCAGGTATGAGGTGCTACAGTTCTGCTGGCTGACTCCAGACAAGCGGGCCACAGCCGAGGAGATCCACCGGCTTCTCACCTACCTGCGTATGCAGGGCCAGAAGGATGTGGAGGACGACTTCCAGCAGCGCTGGGACTCCCTCAAGCCCAACCCTGTCACGCGCCAGACCACCGTCAGCCACTCCTCCTACCCCATTCTGGAGCAGTTCGCAGACGACGCCCTGCGGGCCGAGGTGGACGAGGTGCTCACTGTCACTGAGACCAGCCGTGGCCTGAGCTTCGAGTACGTGTGGGAAGCGGCCAAGCACGACCATTACGAGAGCAATAGTGGCCATGGACGCTCGTCCATGGACACCACGCTCAACTACCACAGCATGTTCTTCCCCGTGCCCAGCGAGGACATTCAGGCCCACTTTCCAGACCCCGCAGCCCCCAGGACGGGGGGCTCCGACAGCAGGAACACCCATTCGGCAATCCCTGGGATCCTTCCCGTGTTTGACGCTCACAAACCAGCCAATGGAAACGAGTACTACATCCAGTTGGAGGAGCAGGGGGAGAGCACCGTGGAGGCGAAGGAGAACAGGGGTCCGGAGGTAGACACAGTTTCAGACGGGCAGAAATTTGTCACCCTCCAAGACGTCCGCTTGGACGAGTCCAGCACCGATGCAGACTTCTTCCACCACAGCATAGACTCCAAGGACTCGTACCTCCAGGACAGCCACATCTGGTCGTCCAGTGAGCATGACAGCCCCTACCACACCAACATCTTCAGCGAGGGAGACTCCAGACAGGACTCCCATTCCTGGAACAGGGGCTTCATGGAGCTTCCAGAACTCAACGGAAATGGTTTCCAGAGAGTGGAGTCTGTAGAGGGGCAGGCCCAGGGAACAGAAAAGTGCTTTCAGAATTCTTTTTTAGGGGAGCGCCATTCAGAGGTCATCCTCCAGGACTCTTTAGAGGAGGCAGAGGGGGAGGGAACACCGGATGTGATGAGGCTACTGAACACTGAGAAACTAGCGGACAACTTCATGTTCCTCAAAGAGAAGAGCCTGATGAAGGAGGGCTCTGGTTTATCAGGGAAAAGTAGTGGGAGTCAACAACTGGACTTCCTCCAACCTGGTCTGACCCACATCCCTGAGCACAGTTTCAGAATGAACTCTTGGGATGATGATGAGACCATAGATGGCGTAAACATAGCAGAGATCCCCATAAAACCTGTGGAGAGCAACATGTCCCCAGCAGAGGAGGAACTTTTTGACTTTATGAGTCCCAGTTTTGTGGATTTCCTGCAACCTCTAGCAGACCCTAAAACACTGGTGCCTTCAAATACACTGGTAACAGAGGACATCTGTAGCAACCAGCTGCCAATTAGAGGACTGCTGCAGCAGTCCTCTAATATGAGGATGGACTCTGCTTTTGACTCTACCTCTGAGAGGGCTGAGGTCCCAGTTATTAGTTCAGCAAATATCCACCAGTCTCCCACACTCCTCTCTGAAAGTGCCACTACAGACCCCCTGTGCATGGATGCCAAAAACCCCAGCCTTGAAGACCGCCTCGGAGCCCCAGAGGATGACTGTGTTGAATCCATAGGATTCAAAGAGCCAACAGATGACCTGCTAAGCCATGACTCTCCCCCAGTCTATGTCAGTGAGATTGCTGTTGACAATGGCCTGACCAGTGAAGGCTTTACCAGTGATGATCTGCTAAGCGACCTGGTTGAAGATGATACAGAGGCAGAAATGGACACCGTCCTCTCTGAGCATGAACATGACAACGAACACGACAGGTCCTCTCTGCTGGTCTCTGGTCCTTCCATGGACCAGATCAGCCAGGACAGCCTACTGGAGGACAGTGTTTCCACCACTCTGCCCACTGTGGAGAACTCAGCTGAGACGCCAGACTCCCTGGACAACAGCCACAGGCTGGAGGGGTCTGTCGAAGAGCTAAACACCCCGGCAGCCCCTCACAAGCTCCAGCCCCCGTACAAAACAGCCGACAGCGGATACGAGACGGAGAACCTGGAGTCTCCAGAGTGGAACTCTCAGCCCATTATCAAAGACCACTTCTCAGAAGAAAACGGTCTGAGTTTGGCCGAGGAAGAGGAGGAGGAGCCAGCAGCTGCTACCATGCTGGTTCCTCCCGATATTATCGTCTCGGAGGTGGAGAGTGTGATGGATGCTCAGGACGGTGAGGACCAGCAGGCAGAGCCCATCGCCCCTGGCGAGGAATCTTTCATGGGAGGCAACTACAGAGACTCTGCTTACTTCTCCGACAACGAGTCCGAGCCCGAGAAGAAGTCTGAAGAAGCCAACTCGCCAACTGTGGACATCAGTGGCAGTGTTTCTGGAGGTCCATCTGTTCTTCCTGAAGTCACAGAGGAGGAGCATGTAGAGTCTTCTGCTGAGTCACAGTCTCCCATTGCTCCAGAAGCTCTGGTTGATATCGGAGTGGAGAAGACCAAGCCTCAGCCCCTGGAAGGGACCAGTCTCCCTGTGCTGATCCTCACCACAGAGGAGGACTGGGAGAAGACTTCACCTGTATCCATCGACGGCAGTGTGGACGAAACCGGAACACTGGAGTTCTTCCCTGACTTCAGGACTCACAGTCACTCCGAGTCCAGCGGAACTTCCACCGAGGACCTGGAAAAGCCTCCATTGCCTGCTGTTGCTACCTCAGCAAAACCTTTTCCTGAGAACATACCGGTCCACGCTAAGCTAACCAGGACCTACGCCAGCGAGATCACCCCCAAGTTGAAGGAGCCCGACATGGAGGGGAGGCACCTGGGCAGGCGTGATGGCTCTGATGAGGATGGGCAGGAGGACGGAGGGGAGGCGGACGAAGAGGACGATAACAGCGATGACTCAGATGATGACATGCGGGCGTACCGGCTACACAGCTCCAGCGAGGACAGCGAGGACGACACGGTGCATCCGGTTCCCGTTATAGTCTCGGATGACAGTAGAGCGCGGAACCTCAAGAGCCTGCTGAAGCCCACGTCGCTGAATGTCACCCCCAGCGCCAAACCCTCCACGCCATCAGGGGGCAGCGATGCAGACAGTACCAGTAGAGCTGTGTCGTTCTTCGACGATGTCACCGTTTTCCTTTTCGACCAGGTAGACTACCCACTTGTCACCTTTTGCACGCAGACATTGTTTCACTTGTATCTAACATTTATATCAAAACAACTCAAAGATACAAATATTATGGCTATGCATTAGAAATGGTTTGAATGTCATGTGATAGCCACCGTGCTTCTTTCACATGCTTTGCTTGCTGTTTGGGGTTTTAGGCTGGGTTTCTGTACAGCACTTTGAGAATATCAGCTGATGTACGAAGGGCTATATAAAAATAAATTTGATTTGAAATTTGATATTGCAGGTTTTTTGTAGCATTCACAGGTTCTCTCTGCCATCTAGACCTAGTCTAAATATTATGAGACTGAACTTTAACCATTGCACTTATTGGTCTCCCCATCTGTAGGAGACCCCCACCAAGGAGCTGGGAGACCATTCATCAGGTTCCAACAGCCAGGTGGCCGAGTTCAGCAGCCCTGTGCCCACGGCCAGCTACCTGAATAGGTTCACCAACTCCACAGAGAGCTCCACAGATGAAGAAGGTAAGTCATCACGATACGGCCAACGTCCATCAGCATTAAAGGAAGAACTTAAAGGGCTCCATGAAACCTACCTGACAATGTAATCCAAATGAATACACTATGGTAGCAGTCCAAATGCAGATGTTTATAGTCTGACCATTTGCTAACGTACATTTTCGTAATTTTGGGGGGGGGGGGGGGGGGGGGGGGGGCGCGCAAAATACCTCCAGTGGCAAAAGTTCCATATTGCCACTTTTTAATTGTACCAAATCAAGGTTTTAAACAGGTCTCTCCCCTCAGGCGGTGGGTTCGAATGGGATGACGACTTCTCGTCCCCGGAGCCCTCGGCGTTCCTCTCCAAGGCAGCTACGGACCTGGCCGTGTCTAAGACCATGTCCCCTTCGTCTACGGCCTCGCACTACTTCTCCCCTCCCCCTCCCGGGGGCCGCACCCCGGAGCCCAGCTGGAGCAGCTCTAACTCCAACTACTCCCGCTTCTCCATCTCCCCGGCCAGCATCGCCAGCTTCTCCCTCACACACCTCACTGACTCGGACACCGAACAAGGAGGCAAGTGGGAGTGCACCAACACAAACAAACTACAGAAAGCAGACAGGCATGTGCTTTATCTACCTCATACATAGTAATTGAATAGGATCTCTATGATCTACCCTCTAACTCTGTATTTGTGTATTGATGTCCCCCTCAGGAAGCAGTGAAGAAGGAGATAAAGACTAAGATGCATGTGGAAGGGACCGTTTCCCCCCACTTCTCTGAGGGGAATGGACACAGAGCCTTGCACAACATCAGGTGAATGTAGGAGAGCTCAACATGCAGGCTAAAGACAGATGGATGATGACACCGTGTCATGAAGGCCGTGGATGCTTCTCAGGCAGAACTGCCCCCCCCAAGAGGTGGCCATGAAGAGAACTAGAAACAGGCTCCAACAACGCCCTTCCTTCCACCAAAAGCCTCTTGCAAATAATACAAACAGTTGAGGCCGTCAGTCCTCCGAGCCTTGTTCTCTTCTCTCCCCCCCCCCCTCCCCAAATCAGTGCAATGCAGCAGGAAGAACAGACAACTGAACCAACTTTCTGTTTGCTTTAAAACTTGTCGAGCGCATTCCAAATGTTTGGTTAATGTCCTTTCCTGAGGGGATTCGGTTTCACCCCAAAAATACACTTATTTTGAAGCCCTGATAGAACCACAGCCCCTGTGTCTGCAATCAAATAATGAGCTCTTTGGAGCAGGCTGACTAAAACACCAAGGCCCTTGGGCGTAACACTGCTCATTAGCACCTTTGCTACATTGTGCGATTATTACAGAAGTTGCCTTTTGGAAACGTATTTGTCAGGTCTACTCATGAAGTGTGTATGCTTCAACAGGAGATGGTCAAGACTGGAAGAGGTATATTAGGAATTTAAGGAACCAAGTTTTGGTGATTGACTCATTCACCGTCCATTCATCCCATCTGTATAATTGAAATGAGCCCCTGCTTGGTTGCTATAGGAACAGTCAGTGTTCTAGTGAGAACAATAGAATAAGAATGTGTTATGGAACAGGAGAGGTCTGACAGCGTTACAGTTCATTCAGTTAAACACCATCAGTAGAAGTATTGGATAAGGTAACATTGTCAGAATTAACAGTATGGGACTTCCAAGGTTTGTCCAGTTTTTTCACCAATCAATGGGTCTTATCGTAGTGCCTATTTCATACTGATTACACTGTATACAAAAATATCCTCTCCCCGTTCACTCCAGGAATCACATGATTAAGAAGTCAATACATTTTGTCCTGACACACAAGCCTAGTGACTGAGTTTGCATCAGGAGACAGGAGTAAAAAGTTGGTTTGAATTGTCCATGTTTTGTGGAACCAATGTGCAATGAGTACCTTTTGATTCATTTTGTGGGTCTGAGTTTAATAGGAGCAGCCAGTAGGGATGTGGCAGCATCACTGTCCCAAACGGCACCAGGGTGCTATTTGGGATGCAGATAATTTCTCTGGTACTGTGCAGGGATCTTACATTAACTTAGCCCCTAGTTGTCATTGGACTGTCTACCAAGACAGACATGCCTATTCTCTGTTTGGTTTACTATGTCAAACCAATTCTACACTCAGTATGAGTTTTATTTTCTGTACGGGTTATTCTCACTAACTACTGCATGTGACACAGCCAAGGTAAGGATTGTGGACATTGCCATAGCCACTCAACGGACTGTCCCCGGTATGATTTGTTTTGGTGTGCAGCAGGTTGGTCCGTCACCACGATCAATGATGTATATAAACAATAATTCAGCTGGATCAGCAAGGGGAGCTTTTCATGGTCTTTCTGTTCCTGTAGTTCAAATCGTTCTTCCAGACTCAATGGGTTCTACACAGATGAAACGATTTATAGCTCTGGGTTTAGTGACTTGTCAAGGTTTCCCCTATGATTTATCATTTGAACAAGTCTTCGGATAGAAACTCTCCTCACCTCCAGTGTTCTAGACAAGGTTAACCTCTTTACTACCAGCAGCCTGTGTGTTCTTTCAGTTAAACTTTAAATGTATTTTATTTAAGGAAATCATGATGTTTTATTCTACAGTATATACATTTGCTTAATCTTGCACATTTGAGAAGGCTAACTTAATGTTGAACTGTACTGATGTATATAAATGTTTAATTTTGTCTGTACATGGGGAATGATGTAATCAAGTCCTAGGTATGAGGTTGTCATTTAAAGCAGCGTTTAAGAGTAACATATCACAGTAAAAGTGACGAAGGGTTAAATTAAAGGTGCTACACAAGATTGAATTGTAATTTCAGAAAATGTCCATATCTGTCGTAAGTGGAATGACAGGTAACGGAGACTGGTTTGATTGCTGTTGAGGTCTCCCACCAGAGCCGCATCGGTTGTCAAAATGGAAAAGCTGTTCTGACTACCATCTAGTGGAAGTTGCTAAAATTCTATACTGATCGCTCAATTTCAGTTTGAAAACAAGCAGTCATTTTACCATCTAAATTGCTGTGAAATGTTTTAGTCCACCAGCTTTAAGAAAATAATTTATGGTGTAATAACCAGGAAGTTAACGCTTTCCCATTTTGACAAACTGCCACAGGAGAAATCAATGAGAATATTGTTATACTATTCCACTATTAGCGCCGGACATTTCCTAAAATTACGTCGCGAAGCACCTTAGGAAAATCTATTCTGTCCGTAAATTTTACAAATTGTAATATTTTTACTTCATATTGATGATCATGCTTAGTGTATTTGAATGAAATGTTTAATATGGAAATAAATGCACATTTACTTCTATAGCTTGTCTGATTGTGCTCAACTAGAAGTAGCCAATGTGTTAACCATCCATCCTATCTCGGTAGAACAAAATGTTAAATAGGTTCTTTACATAACATTTAGCACATCACTTTAGTGTAGTGAAACTCCAGGCCCATACAAAGAACACCCAAGGTTGCAGAGCTGTTTTGGAATTTATTTCAGTTGTCTGACCTTGTAAGAGGACATCCATAACAGTCAAGGCCACAGCAAACTCAGACAGGAATTCAAACAAAAGAAAGTGTGCGGACATTATGCTGCACTTTTAAAGGTAGCTGACATCACTACAAAATGCAATCGCCAAACATCCAGGAAATTGTCTTAAGTCAAGTGTAGTGCAACGTAGGCACAGTGCTATTTGTTTGAATCCCGGCCTCAGTATCTGCATGGAATACGTCATAACTAGAGCCTGGAGCTTCTGCAGATCATGTGACCTGAGCAGAAAGAACTCCTGGTCCTATGCATAACATTCTGGATATTAACAATACATAACACAGCAAATAGATGCTATTCATTCGGAATTCAGGTCCGTGATGTTTTTACCATTTTAGGAAAAATCTGGTTGTAAATTTACAGTAAAATAATCCTTGTTGTCATGGAAGCCCAGGGCTGTGACTAGAATTGATCTTTCTAGTTCTGAAGAAAAAGCTACTTCAACCACTACATTGCAAACATCATGCAGGCCAAACCAAGATGACAGTAAACAGCCAAAAAATAAATTCCAAAGCATACATAGACCTCGATGAAAAGGTACTGTGTGTCAACTAGGAAAATGACAACCAAAACAAAATCATAGACTACACGGCAGTCCAAGGGAGTGGCGTAGGCAGTCAGTGTGTTGGTATGGGACAGGCTCGGTTCCACTTCTCACCCTAGCCACTTCTAGCACCTGCCACTAAGGTTCACAGGCCATGGACTGGATGAAAACTGACAGAAGCACTATTACTTCCAGTGTTGGGTCAAAGGTGGCCAACATGTTTCAGCCTAGCACTAAATGATTTAAATATCCAACCGTACCATGTTTGTGCTGGGTTGTAGCAAAAATGTGCAACCAGGGTTGGAAATGGAATCAGGCACACACAGGGCTGTGGGTAGAGATGGAGGAACGGGGCGGGTTAGTAGGGGCCCTACAGACCCACAGAGTTCCCATTCTCCTGTGACAAAGGTATCCTGGCAGGGAGTGGGTTACGGGGGGTGGTGTCAGTAAGGAGTGGGCTACGGGGAGTGGTGTCAGTAAGGAGTGGCCTGGCAGGGAGTGGGCTAGTGTCAGTAAGGAGTGGCCTGGCAGGGAGTGGGCTACGGGGGGTGGTGTCAGTAAGGAGTGGGCTACGGGGGGTGGATCCAGTAAGGAGTGGCCTGGCAGGGAGTGGGCTACAGGGGGTGGTGTCAGTAAGGAGTGGCCTGGCAGGGAGTGGGCTACGGGGGGTGGATCCAGTAAGGGCCGGGGTGGCACGTAGAGCCTCTGTGGAGTTCCCTCTCACACTGATGTGCTCCCATCCTCCCTGAAAGACAGCGTTTCTCACATTAACGTGGCATCTCTTGCATTACATGTCTTCCATTACCATCTTAACGGAGGTATTTCAGATACTGTACAATGACTGGCCCATAGGCCTCTGATAAAAAGTCGTGATTTATTTAGGGAATAGGGTGCCATTTGGGACACGCTTTATGTCTTTGGAGTGGACATCAAATCAACACCAAGTTGGTAATGACTCACCCCGATGCCGTAGTCCCAGGACTGGCCCTTGGGCTGCATAGGTCCCACCCCCAGCCTGTGACAGACAGCTCCAGGGACAGACAGCTCACTGGGGCAGCCTGGGACCCAGTCTGCTATCACCCATACCTGGACAACACCACAGGACCAGGTATTGGAGTAGAAAATAAGTTACTTGCTACTAAAATTAGCACAAAAAAAAGAATTGTACTGACCTGATCTAGAGGTCCTACTGAGACTTTGGTCACGTTGTTGGAGATGAGCTCCCAGGCTGAGCCCTGGGGGTAGCTGGGAGTCAGGCCCTGTCTGTACCACAAGTTACCTATACACACACACACAGCAGGGGAGAACAGCGGTCAGTAGAGTTACCTAAATATTCAATTAGTTAGGAAACATTGATCCTGCTTGTCGATTCATCCATCTAGGGATTACGGCTGAAAGTGCAGTTGGAGATATACGTTTTCCTTATCCAGGCACATTTACATTGATGCCAATGAAATACATTCCTTCATTGACTTACCAGAGAGCAGCTCTCCTGCAAAGCAAGCATTGAAAGAGCTGACCCACAGGTTGCGGCTACTCACTGTTTTCGTCCACAGCGTAGACCGAGGTTCTCCCTACAGACAGCTGTCTGAGGCTCTGTTTGGGTGGGGAAGGGATGTGGTACCAACACTCTCCTGCAGGACAATGACAAACAACAACTAAAACTAGTTGACTAACTACAATTAGGTTCAGTACGGGCCAGGAAATGGGAAACAGATTACACCTAGTCCTGGACTCAAACGTACTTTCAATTGAAAATCAAATCACATTTTATTTGTCACATGCGCCAAATACAACAAGTGTAGATCTGACTTACAAGCCCTTAACCAACAATGCAGCAATAAAATAACGAGGCTATATACAGGGTTACCGGTACCGAGTCGATGTGTGGGGGTACAGGTTAGTCGAGGTAATATGTACATGTAGGTAGGGGTAAAGTGACTATGCATAAATAATAAACAGCGAGTAGCAGCAGTGTAAAAAAAAGGGGGGGGGCATTTGGTTAGATGTTCAGCGGTCTTATGGCTTGGGGGTAGAAGCTGTTAAGAAGCCTTTTGGACCTAGAGCTCCAGTACCGCTTGCCGTGCAGTAGCAGAGAGAACAGTTTATGACTACGGTGGCTGGAGTGTTTGGCAATTTTTAGGGCCTTCCTCTGACACCACCTGGAATGGAGTATAATGAGTGGTATGCTTTAGTCCAGTACTAGCCTTACAGTGATCTGTGGAGAGGGAGTATAATGAGAGTATAATGAGTGGTATGCTTTAGTCCAGTACTAGCCTTACAGTGATCTGTGGAGAGGGAGTATAATGAGAGTATAATGAGTGGTATGCTTTAGTCCAGTACTAGCCTTACAGTGATCTGTGGAGAGGGAGTATAATGAGAGTATAATGAGTGGTATGCTTTAGTCCAGTACTAGCCTTACAGTGATCTGTGGAGAGGGAGTATAATGAGTGGTATGCTTTAGTCCAGTACTAGCCTTACAGTGATCTGTGGAGAGGGAGTATAATGTGTGCTTTAGTCCAGTACTAGCCTTACAGTGATCTGTGGAGAGGGAGTATAATGAGTATAATGTGTGCTTTAGTCCAGTACTAGCCTTACAGTGATCTGTGGAGAGGGAGTATAATGTGTGCTTTAGTCCAGTACTAGCCTTACAGTGATCTGTGGAGAGGGAGTATAATGTGTGCTTTAGTCCAGTACTAGCCTTACAGTGATCTGTGGAGAGGGAGTATAATGTGTGCTTTAGTCCAGTACTAGCCTTACAGTGATCTGTGGAGAGGGAGTATAATGTGTGCTTTAGTCCAGTACTAGCCTTACAGTGATCTGTGGAGAGGGAGTATAATGTGTGCTTTAGTCCAGTACTAGCCTTACAGTGATCTGTGGAGAGGGAGTATAATGAGAGTATAATGTGTGCTTTAGTCCAGTACTAGCCTTACAGTGATCTGTGTCTAGGAAACAAAGAGAAATGTATTAGTAGTTGTGTATTTCAGTCATAGAGCACTGTAGGCCATCCGTATCTATACAGCATCTCAGAAGGACCTCCCCAGCATTTGGGTCTCACCTGCAGGGTTGCTAGCGGACACTGAGCCCCTGTAGAACACAGCTCTGTCCCTGGCAATGGCCCACACCTGGTGACCTCCCCCGATGGAGATGGACTTGAAGGGCTGGTCAGTACCCACGTGGAGCCACGAGGAACCCTGGGATGGTATGGTCAGAGATAGCATGAACAAATCAACAGGACAGCACCACAGAATGTAATAGAACATAAACACATATTTACAGTATTAGCATCAAAAAGTTGTAAATATGGCCAAAAGTATGTGGACATGCATATAAATTAGTGGGTTCAAGTATTTAAGCAACACCAGTTGCTGACCTGTGTATAAAATTGAGTACACAGCCATGCAATCTCCATAGACAAAGACAGTAGAATGGCCCGTACTGAAGAGCTCAGTGGCTTTCAATGTGGCACTGTTATAGGATGCCACCTTTCCAACAAGTCAGTTCATAAAATTTCTGCCCTGCTAGAGCTGCCCCGGTCAACCTGAAGTGCTATTATTGTGAAGTGGAAACGTCTAGGAGCAACAACGGCTCAGCCGCGAAGTGGCAGGCCACACAAGCTCACAGAACGGGACTGCTGAAGCAAGAAAAATCGTCTATCCTCGGTTGCAACACTCCCTACTGAGTTCCAAACTGCCTCTGGAAGCAACATCAGCACAAGAACTGTTCGTCGGGAGCTTCATGAAATGGGTTTCCATGGCTGAACAGCCACACACAAGCCTAAGATAGCAATGTCAAGCATCAGCTGGGATGGTGTAAAGTTCGCCGCCATTAGACTCTGGAGCAGTGGAAACACGTTCTCTGGAGTGACAAATCATGCTTTACCGTTTGGCAGATGCCAGGAGAACATTGCCTGCCCAAAGGCATAGTGCCAACTGTAACGTTTGGTGGAGGAGGAATAATGGTCTGGGGCTGTTTTTCATGGGTCGGGCTAGGTCCCTTTGTACAAGTGATGGGAAATCTTAACGCTACAGCATACAATTACATTCTAGACAATTCTGTGCTTCCAACTTTGTGGAAGGCCTTTTCCTGTTTCCGCATGTCAATGCCCCAGTGCACAAAGCAAGGTCCATACAGAAATGGTTTGTATAAATTGGTGTGGAAGAACTTGACTGGCCTGCACAGAGCCCTGAGCACAACTCCATCAAACACCTTTGGGATGAATTGAAACGCAGACTGCGATCCAGGCCCGACACCCGACGTCACTAATGCTCTTGGCTGAATGGAAGCAAGTCCCTGCAGCAATATTCCAACATCTAGTGGAAAGCCTTCCCAGAAAAGTGGAGGCTGTTATAGCAGCAGAAGGGGAGGGACCAACTCCATATTAATGCTCATGATTTTGGAATGAGATGTTTGACGAGAAGGTGTCCACATACTTTTGTAGTGTACGTCCTAGACTCATAACATATTCAATTGGGAACGTGAGAAAGCTGGATGCTGAGGTTTGGTCAGAATGTATTGTAAAAAAAGACAAGAGGGTGCTGAACTCTGTTATATAGAAGAATAACATTGAGCATGTTTGTTCAAGCAAAGAGGATGTTATTCTGTGATGTAGTAATGATTGTCTTTGGTTCAAGTCCCAGGTTGTAGGTTTGGGGGATGTTCCTCACCGCAGGGTTTTGGGGGGTGACCCCCAGGCGACACAGGACGTCCCCCTTGTCACTGAGGCCCCAGACTGGGACCTGCTCCATACTGCTCTGAGCCAGGCACGGCAACACTGTGATGTCACTTAGGGGGATGGGTGGGACTTCCTGCCACGGGGCAGTCAGGGTGATTTTACACTTCCTGTGTGGAAACAAGAATCATCATCATCCTCCTCTTCCTAATGAAATGTTTGAGTGAGTGAGACTATACCTGACCCAGCGCCTACGTCTGACAAAGTCCTTCAGGCTCTTGTTGCCATGAAACGTCCTACATGACAGACACAGAACAGTCAATCAACACACTTTACTTTTTCTAAGATAAGTGTTCGCCATTATATAGGGTTGATCAAATATGAAGGGACATATGCATCTTACACAGGGAAGTCTGCTGCATACTGCCACCCCTCTTTGTCTGTCCCTCCTGAGAAAGCGAAGTCGACGGCCCACTCTGTCACCTGGCAAAGCAGAGGCATGTTTCATGTTGAGATGGACAGTACAACATTAACAACTCAACACAGTTCCATTAAATACAACATTGAACTGTGTGTTAGTTTTAATAAGAGGTTTGAGGGTGTAGGGGGTTCAGGGACTACCTACCCAGCTCCACTGAGGCGAGGGTGGGTGGGTGGTGGACTTGGTGCACTCTGTAAAGCCGTTGTCATCACTCCACGGGAACCGGTCTGTGGGGAGGAGCCTGCAAGGGTGGCACAGTGTATATTACACACACTGACCTGTAGAGGAGCAGTAGGAAGTGTCTAGGACATATTACAACCCAGCCAACAGTCACGTGAGGCAGATCGTAGTACTTGTCTGTGTATCCGGTCATGGGGTTCCATCGCTGGTTCTCATAGATGTACACAGTCCTTCCATCTGTCTGTGTGTGCAGGGTAACCCTGTCTCCTACAAACAGAGGAAAGGCACAACTCTGCTATAATAAGTCTGATGTTGTAAGTTATTCATCAGTAATAAGGCCATTGACTATCTAATTCTCTAGCTGGAAGGTTCACTAATACAGTACTTTGAATTGTTACTTTATACACATTAGCTATAACACTTTAATTTGACTGTTTTGGCTGTAGAAGCAGGTTGAAGATGACAAAGGTTAAAACAGGAGGACTCCATAACTGTTTATTTTGTAAAAGCTTCCACATGGAATCAAAACTTGTAATCTTTGTTAAGGTCAACCTACTGTAGGATGAAGGTAAAGAAGCTTAAAGTGTAAAGATGAAAGCAGCCTACAGGGTGGACTAGCAAAGGCACGGTCTAAGGCAGGGTGAACAACGAGTCCTCAAGAACCACTCAGTGTTTGCTGGATTTCATCTTTAATTAAGGTCAATGAATGACTTAAGCTACATGGAAGAAATGATTGAAAACCATCACAGGCATGTTCATTAAGGGAAAATGTTTTTTTTTGCAAAGTAAATTGAAAATAAATGTTTCTTATTGGACAAGTCTGGGTAGTCCGTTTGGTGCCTAATGAACATAACCCAAGACTGTGGTGGCCTGGAAGACTGAGTTGTGGGGTCATTTATTACCCTGAGGGGACTCTTCCTGAGCAGCGCTGCCCGAACCAGAGTAGACCCAGGCGGTGCCGTCATACCCGATCCCCCACACCACACCCAGACTGTTAGACTCTACACAGCGCAGGTGGCCCAGGACCTGCAGCCAAAACCTGTACCAGGACCAGACAGCGTTAGCATCACAGGAGGCTGACGAGGGGAGGACGGTTCATAGTAATATCTGGAATGGAGTGGTGTCAGACACATGGAAACCATGTGCTTGATAACATTCCACTTATTCCGTTCCAGCCATTAGTGTGAGAACATCATCCTCAATTAAGGTGCCACCACTCACCTGTGGTTAGCATCTAGCAAAAGAGACAGACACTAGCACCAATTGTTAGCAATAAGACAGAAGTTAGAACTATGCTTAAGATTACCAGAGAGAAGATAATTGTTTTAGCAGGTTAGTAGTAGCTAATAGATCGACGTCAGGTGAGTTATGTTAGCCAAACAACAGTGGACATCAAGTGTTAGCTATATGATTGCAAGAACAGAGAAAAGAACAGAGGTACATGGTTGGTTGGCTTGAAAGCAGTGAGGAACATGCTGCTCTGCACTGGGCGCTAGAGGGGAGCATGGTAGAAAGAGCACTTGACAAGTGATTGTTGAAAAGAACAAGGATGAAAAAAGGAGAGAGAACTGAGTGATGAGGAGACACAGAAACATAAGTGTGTGGCATGTCGGTAGAGGTAAAGCTCAGAGCGTGGCCTGTCGGTAGAGGTAACGCTCAGAGCGTGGCATGTCGGTAGAGGTAAAGCTCAGAGCGTGGCATGTCGGTAGAGGTAAAGCTCAGTGCGTGGCATGTCGGTAGAGGTAAAGCTCAGTGCGTGGCATGTCGGTAGAGGTAAAGCTCAGAGCGTGGCATGTCGGTAGAGGTAACGCTCAGAGCGTGGCATGTCGGTAGAGGTAAAGCTCAGTGTGTGGCATGTCGGTAGAGGTAACGCTCAGAGCGTGGCATGTCGGTAGAGGTAACGCTCAGAGCGTGGCATGTCGGTAGAGGTAACGCTCAGAGCGTGGCATGTCGGTAGAGGTAAAGCTCAGAGCGTGGCATGTCGGTAGAGGTAAAGCTCAGAGCGTGGCATGTCGGTAGAGGTAAAGCTCAGTGTGTGGCATGTCGGTAGAGGTAAAGCTCAGTGTGTGGCATGTCGGTAGAGGTAAAGCTCAGTGTGTGGCATGTCGGTAGAGGTAAAGCTCAGTGTGTGGCATGTCGGTAGAGGTAAAGCTCAGTGTGTGGCATGTCGGTAGAGGTAAAGCTCAGTGTGTGGCATGTCGGTAGAGGTAAAGCTCAGTGTGTGGCATGTCGGTAGAGGTAAAGCTCAGTGTGTGGCATGTCGGTAGAGGTAAAGCTCAGTGCGTGGCATGTCGGTAGAGGTAAAGCTCAGTGCGTGGCATGTCGGTAGAGGTAAAGCTCAGTGCGTGGCATGTCGGTAGAGGTAAAGCTCAGTGCGTGGCATGTCGGTAGAGGTAAAGCTCAGTGCGTGGCATGTCGGTAGAGGTAAAGCTCAGTGCGTGGCATGTCGGTAGAGGTAAAGCTCAGTGCGTGGCATGTCGGTAGAGGTAAAGCTCAGTGCGTGGCATGTCGGTAGAGGTAAAGCTCAGTGCGTGGCATGTCGGTAGAGGTAAAGCTCAGTGCGTGGCATGTCGGTAGAGGTAAAGCTCAGTGCGTGGCATGTCGGTAGAGGTAAAGCTCAGTGCGTGGCATGTCGGTAGAGGTAAAGCTCAGTGCGTGGCCTGTCGGTAGAGGTAACGCTCAGAGCGTGGCATGTCGGTAGAGGTAACGCTCAGAGCGTGGCATGTCGGTAGAGGTAACGCTCAGAGCGTGGCATGTCGGTAGAGGTAACGCTCAGAGCGTGGCATGTCAGTAGAGGTAACGCTCAGAGCGTGGCATGTCGGTAGAGGTAACGCTCAGAGCGTGGCATGTCGGTAGAGGTAACGCTCAGAGCGTGGCATGTCGGTAGAGGTAACGCTCAGTGCGTGGCATGTCGGTAGAGGTAAAGCTCACATCATGTCACAGGGCAAGGTGTGTGCCGGGGCCTCCAGACAGGGAGAGGGCTCGTGGACCATCACGTCCCCCTTGGAGGTGACTGACCACAGGGCCTGTCGGGAGGGGGTTCCCCTGATCCCTCTGGCCTCGCAGCAGCACCCAGCCAACAGGGACAGCTGCACAGGAAAGACAAAGACACCCCTTCAGAGATATGGCCAATGGTAGAGTCCAGATGGATAATAGTAATATTACTGGACTACATTTACTAAGTGGTTTTAGGTAAAGGCTTTACATTGCATGTGGACAACAGTGAAACTTTCTAGAGTATCTGGTATCCTCTCTTATGATAAGTACTGCGGCTGTACCCCACATGGCACCCTATGTAGTGCATTACTTCTGACCAGGGCCCATAGAGTGCCATTTGGGACGCAGACTTAATCTCTTATCTCTGGCAAGGCTACTTCAATTGGGAAGTTAACTTGAAGGCTGTTGTAAAATGTGCTGAATTTTGATATTTTTTTTTTAAATCTAGGTAAAAAGATAATGGCATTAGAATATCTATCCTTTCTCTATTCAAAAACATTATGTGTGCTGTTTATATCTGAATGGAGGCCTTTCCAGACATACCCAGTCAGCCATGTCCTTCTCAGTCTGTGCAGACAGGATCAGCGGCCATCTTTGTTTTGTGCTATCTGACGTGTACACCGCAAAGGCATGATGGGAGTTGTCCTTGAGCACAGGAACCAGCACCGTCACATCACTTATAAACACATGGAGGTACTGAGAAAGATAGCGAAATGGAGGGAGAGGGAGGAAGTGGATACATTCTGACCACTGTGACAAACAATCTAGAAATGAAAATGATTGAATAATTCAAAGCAGTACAGTAGCATAGCGGTATATTCTGAGTAGTAGGCATCTACTCTTTAGATACTGTAGGTGAGAAAGACATTGGCTCCACAACATGGCTTTCACCTCTCCAGTCATTTCTATTCAGTGATTACTTCAATGAAGAGAGGATGGATGTTTAGGAATTTGAGTGTCATTGAGTCTCCCTCACCTTCTTCTCGTCATACTGGGTGAAGTAGATGAAGAAGATGGCATCCCTCTTGCCATTGACATTGGTGGACTGCTCCAGGGCCACGCCCACATCCACCCAGCGATAGGGCTTCCAGTCCCTCCACCAGCGCATGCTGCCCTTCCTCACCCACACAGACTGACCCGTACACAGTGTTCATTAGACAACTCCATTTAAAAGTCACTGTCCCTACTTCTAGCACCACCTCAGCAGACTCAGACTCCTAAAAAAAAATGATCAGTGATGTTTAACTAACTAACTAAACCTGAGAACGTGAAGTCTTACCGCGCTTCTCTCCGCTGGCTCCTTACTGGTGGTGGTCTCTGCCTTCCTAGCCGCCGAGGCTTCTGGGTCAACAGGGGCGATGGACAGGGCAGTGGAGCATGGGTCTGGTGCACACAGATAACAGACAGGATAAACAAGTGATTTAAGAGTTTGATAGATATCAGGACAAGGATTTTTCCTTAACCATGTGACTTCACCAGGAAAAACTCCTAGAAATCCCCTATTTAGTTAGTTAAGTAAAGTTAGGTAGAGCTCAGACACACCGGTAGTATTGTCAAACGTTTACCTGCCGACAGAACTTAGCACCTCTGAACAGTGTCGGCAGTCAATCTTTAAGTGTTCACACAGACACTACCTAGCAAGATGACGAATAAATTATTTATTTAATTCACTCTCCATAATCCCATACTGCCAGTGCCAGCCCATAGCCAAATGTTTCACAAAACATTGCAGGTTTGACTTTTTTGGGACATTTCTCCTGCTGAACAGCCTCCACTAGTCAGCTAGCAGCTCATCTGTGGACGGTTTTTTGTTGGTTGATCACTGAAGTAGAATTGGTAGGTTCACTACCGGGTCGGCACGCAGCAGGTACTGCTTTTGTTCTAGCAAGAGAAGGAATGGCCTCCCACTGTGATAAGTACCTATCGGCAGTCTATCAGCAGTGAGATTCTCGGTGCGTTTCATACTTCAGGTAGTGGTCTGAAAACTCTGATAGGCTGGTGAGCGTTCTTCCGTACCTGCAGGCCTGAGCCAGGTCATCTGAGCTGTATGGTCCACGTCACAGCCTCCGCCAGAGATCCAGGCCCATACAGGCACGTCCTCCTCCCCTAAACCCAGAGAGAGCTCCAGACCCAGGGGGTAGGTGGCCACTGAGGTGGGGGGTCCCATGTCCCCTGCCCTGCATAGAGAAGATGCCTCTCCCTGGGGGCTCTGAGCTGCCTCCAGGTCCACATTGCACATCGGGGCTGGGGTGGCCTCGCCATCCTTCCCCTGGGGTGGCTTTTTGGGGGAGGGTGTGGGGGTCCTCAGGGGCTCACGGTCAGCCACCAGGCTGGAGATGAAGCTGTCACTGGTGGGGATGAATGCTTTGGGGGTGTCCTGTGGCCTTGGGGTGGTGGTGAGGAGGAGCTCTGTGTCCCCTGAGTCCTCGCAGGTCAGAACAGAGCCATGGGAAGCATTGGTCACCTGTCCCCCAAACTCACAGCCAGCACTGGACAACAGAGACGGAAAGGGGGGGGGGAACACTCATATGAGTATAAATGCAGCACTCACAAAGACACACACACAGTATGTTTTTGACAGCCAAAGAGTTCAGTAAATCATTTGGTAACATGACAGACAACTACCAAAATAAAACTGCATCCCTGTCTTGTGTACAGTAATTGTTAAGCATAAATGTAGTCTTAAGATCATATACACCAGCATTCCCCAACTGGTGGCCTGTGGGTGGTTTTATTTGCCCCCCCCCCCCAAGTTCTGAGCAATAAATAAAACGCCTGTGGCTAAATTTAATTACCAGACGTGTCACATGGACACCTAATCACCACCCAAACATTCTGGTCCACCCAATATGGACCATCTAGCTGGTCTAGCCAGCACCGCTGTATACTTCTTTGGAATGCATGTCCATTTATGAAACTGAAGGAGCGTCCAGGTATTTACAAGATGATATGACCATTTACATGGATATTTATTTTGAGATGTCAGCATACAAAGTACATGAAATCTAATACAATGCAAAAACAGTGGAAAGTGAGCATTCTCTGTGTGTACTCCGTATGTAACTGACCTGGGTTGGACAGTCTCTTTGCTGTGACCCCATTGGGCAGAAACAGGTATCCAGCCCCTCCCACTGGGCTCCGATGGGGTGACACCCTTCCTGAAGTACAGCCCACGGTCCTCTCCAACTCCCCACACCTTTAAATTATAAAGCATTTATAGTGGCTTATTCATAAACATAAAGCATTATCGTAAACATCACACCCACCACTGTGGCTGGACTACTTATTCATTCTTAGAAGTCTATTTTTGTTGGCACAAAACTACCTCCATCCTTACATTAATTTCTATGGGTTACCTTTAGATGAGTCCCGTGACACCATGTTCATCAGTCTCCCCTTTCTACAGTGGGGTCATAGTAGGTTGTAGCCCAAACGGTTTGGACGCTACAGACAAAAGTTGTCACATCAGCATTGAGTCCCATGACACTTGTAAGAACACCATCGTGTTCGTGAGAGTCTCCCCTTTCTATTGAGTGGTCATATTGGTTTATAGGCCAAACCGTTTGGATGCCACAGACGTTTTGGCGAGAAGACCGATTTTCAGCATGTCTCCTGGTCTGACAAACACAGCTGTAGCTCTACCACTTTCCACCACAGATGCGGAAGGACGACAGGCGGAATGAGACGCAGCCCATGCAGATATTTCTTGCATAAACTGAGGGATTTTGATGGGGACTTAATTACATTGTGTTACTTAGATTTATGCACCAACGCATCAATAGACTCTAGGGGGTTGAGCGGCAAGTTGGATATATGCCAGAGAACAGTTGAACACAATACAGTAAAAATACAATATGATAGTAAAAATACAATATGATAGTAAAAATACAATATGGATACAGTAAAAATACAATATGGATACAGTAAAAATACAATATGGATACAGTAAAAATACAATATGGATACAGTAAAAATACAATATGATAGTAAAAATACAATATGGATACAGTAAAAACCAATATAGACTGACCCAAAGGCCTGCTGTCAAGTGCTACTTTAAAAGGCAATTTAACCCTAGTGCCATCTAATACAAGTGGCATCCATAACTCTGGGACAGGACTGAAATATGGGCTATGATGTATTGCCCTACTCAAATTAGCTTGTGTCCAATATGGCACCAGAATATAGGCCAAGGATATATAAGGCTGGGCTGGGGCCCCTGGTTAGTGTAGTGGAGACAGGCTCCTGTTTCAGAGAGGAGGGGGAAGAGAGAGACAGGAGAGGAGAGAGACAGGAGTGGAGGGGGGTAGGAGAGGGGAGACAGGTGAGTCATGAGAGGGGGGCGGGGAGACAAACGAGATACAGGAGAGTGGGAGGAGAAGGTAGGCTGTTGCAGTATACCGTATATACTCCAGGATGGTTTTTCAATAGTTATTTTTCAATAACTATGATGTTTTTCTAAGTACATTTGAATATTTGTAGCTATTTTTAAGTAAATACCTGCAGTCAACTTGTGCAATACGTTAGGAGCTGAAGATCGCATTCTTTTCACAATTTTTCATTATGCAGCTTACTGGTAGTCCCCAGTCATGTGGTGTTTGTTTACAAGCACAACAACCAGAGACTTGTGAGTTATTAGCACAAACCAGGTGATCTAGTTACAGTATGTATGGAATTCACAACTAACAGTTTGCCAGCTAGATATCTTACAACTATTCAGTTAACCATCTAAATTGTGCTAAATCAGTGGTCACCAACCTTTGAGTCAAGATCACCTTATTTTAAAAACATGACTTAACGTAAGCCTTTCCAACATTAACCAATTAAAAACCGTTATGTAGCAATGAGGTTTGTGCAGTAAGCTATAGGCCCAATACATTATCACTGCTGATTGGCTATGCTTGAATTGTCCTGCCAATGTTGTTATTGGGGCGGCAGGTAGCCTAGTGGTCAGAGCGTTGGACTAATAAGCATAAGGTTGCTAGATCAAATCCCTGAGCTGACAAGGTCAAAATCTGTCCCACTGTTCCTAGGCCGTCATTGTAAATAAGAATGTTCTTAACTGACTTGCCTAGTTGGATAAAAAATAAATTAATTCTGACCATTTTGAAATTAGACAGTACCTAACATTTCAAAATGTGAGGTAGTGTATATGATCACACTGGTAATAGATCATTTGTTGTATTACTTGCGAGGCACAGCTGAGTGAGCATAATAATTAGCTAGATTTTTTTACTGGACTGATGGCCTGCATTTGACGGTCAGTGGTGAGGCTGCCTCCCTCCCGCTCACCTCACTCCCCCCTCCCTCACCTCTCTCCCTCCCTCCCCCCCCTCTCCCTCCCCCTGCTGAGAAAAGGGGACAGTCTTCAGCTGATAGCGAAACTTAACACATTGCATTATTTCTGCTTCATGCACCAAGTTTGTTACTCCTGACCAGAGAAAGTGAAATATTTATTGATATTAAAAAGAGAGAAGACGCTAATAATAACAACGCAAGCTTATGGAAACACTTTGCTATACTCATTCATTGCAGCTGCAGTGCTGGTTGTAGCGTGAGTGGAAGTAGGGAGAATGCACATTTTATGGCTTATAGAAAAGTGTTGAACAAAATGTTGACAGTACTGAACAACTTCATAAAAACAGCAGTTCTTTGCTGTATTCGTTGACTCTCGCTAGTCATGGTTTTAAAATCTCACAGTAACAACTTTGCTGTACGTTCCAGGCTTCTTTTTAACCATCTATGGCACGAGGAAACTGTGCTATCTGATTGGCCAGAGGTGGGCCAATCATATACCGCCAACAGCATGAAACACATTTTTTCTTTTAAATAGGAAGGCAAGGCTTTATCGTTTGCTTTTTTACAGAGATGTTTGGTGATTGACTAGGAATGCTTTGGAGGTCGACCAGTCGAACGTGATCAACCGGTTGGTGACCACTGTGCTAAATGCTCTGCTTAGCATTAGCTTCTTCCGTTAGCGTTAGCTTCTTTCAAAATCAAGCGTTGCTTGGTAACAGCAGAGAATCCCCTCCTGGATCAAGAGCCTAGCTGTCTAATATTTGTTTTGAGTGTACAGCAAACTGTGAGTAGGATTTTTTTGTTACTTGTATAACTTTGAGCTGGGATGTCTGTCCTGCAAATACTTTAGGTCAGAGACTACAAAAACGTTCGCAATGTGCTCGTTAGCATTCTCTATGGGATTTTACATTTATTTATTAGCATTGCTAACCTTTGGATTACAAAGGTATGACAATGTCATTATGAAGGTATGACAAGCTGGATACCACCCAAGCCTAGGAGAGGAGAGGGTGGAGACGGGGAGAGGAGGAGGAGACGGGAGAAAGGGTAGAAAGGCGGAGAGAGAATGGAGACTGGAGGGCAGAGGGGCGAGTTTGCTGTACTAGCAAATTCCTCTCAGACTCAGCAGAGGGAAACAGGGCCAGCAGCCCCTTCAACCTCCACCCTGACGTCAACTCCAGCCCAGCCCTGTACAGAAATACACCACCAGGGAAATGTGAATCGGTCAAGGCTGGGAATGCCAGAACCTGGTCTAGGGCAGAAGGGGGACGAGGTGAAGGGGCAGACGAGGACTTGAGTGGTATGTGTGCAGGATCTAATTATGCTTAATCAAACAGACATGAGAGAATGGCACTGTAATCAGAACTCGTTTGTCACAGAGGATGAGAGCCTCCCGCCAAACATCTCTTCTAAGGTTCTAACCAGCACTCTCCATTAAGAGAGGAGAACCAGCAAGTCTTAGAAAATAAGACAACAAGATACTGATCATTACAAATGTACCTATGTAAATATACCAGAAAAAAAATTGTCCGGATGCGTGTTGTGCAATGATGTATATAAACCCTGGATTGCTGATGCTATGTATTGGCCATTGAGAGACTTTGAAGCCACCGGTCGGCCATATTGGTACTCCCCAGTAGGAACAGTGCTTCATGGGAATTAATGAAATTCTACAGTATTTCAGTTAAAGGTTAAGGACAAAATTACATGCATTTAATTATTTTGTTTTAGTAGGGACAGTAACATCAGTAATCTCAAAATAATTTACTTCAAGGGAAATTAATAGATTTTTATGTTTAGCTTGCATAATATCTTTTTAAAGTATGCATTAAGGTGTCTTTAATAGATTAGCGTGGCAAAAACGAATGTAGACATTAATAAATGCATTTCTATACCTTCCAAAATATGTTAACAATTTGGGAGAGTGGCAAAATTGAGGCACGGTGGCTTCAACACAGCACTCCCTATTAGTCATCTAGTGTATATAAATCCCCTGTTGTCTCACCTGGTCATTGAGTCCCACATCCACCATCATCATCTCCCCTCCGATGCTGATCCATCCTGAACCACAGGGGTTATGGGAGTTCACCCCCCGCCGAAACCACACCTGGACACACACACACACTTTATAGATCTGCTCTGTAGGGTAGGCTACTGTACTGCTCTACAGACTACAACTGGGCCCAGTATCCTTCCTGGTTAGGAGACAAGTTCAGCAAGGGGTGGATGTTGTCTCACTTTGTAGTCCTTAGTGATGGCCCACACCACGCTGACCCCCACAGCAACATGGATGGTTCCGCCCTCCTTTACTGGGGGAGAATCCACCACCACCCATGAGGAACCTGACAGGGTAGTAGAGAAACTATTTGCACTGTCATTGTGTAAAATCAATAAAAAGACAAAACAAAAACAAAGTTGACCTAACAGGGTTCTCTGTAACTCCGAGTCAAAAGCTTGTGAAGCAAAGTTTGCCACTCTAGTACTACCAATGGTTTTAGAGGAAACCTGCCGTATAGGACAAAAGCATAAAATATGCCAAAAGAGCACTAATTTTACCTAGCTTCACATCCAACTCTGGTACATCATACAAGTCGTTGTCTACATGATCCCTTACACATAGCCAAATACATCATCAGTATACTAGGAGATGGTTGTGTGGACCTAATATCAGCCCATACCTGTAGGGCTGTCCAGGCAGATGCCTGTGCGGACCAGTAGCTGTCCGTCCCAGAGTACAGCCCAGAGCAAGTCCCCTGGTCCGGCAGAGATCTGGGCCACCTCCCTGGGGGCCTCCACCTCCTCCCAGCACTGGCCCTCAGGGACCTGTGGCAGGATGCCACTCCTGAACCACACCTGAGAGAGGAGGCAACACCGCCACGGTTAGTCTCAACTGATCTTAACTCAGCTTTCCCTGGGCCTTAGTTGTTATCACACTATCATGAGTGTGTGTCCACATCCCCACTCAAGACTTGCGTTAACTCTTGAGGGTTGCAAGAGTTAATAAGACATTCTGGTTGAAATGCAAATTAAGATCAGTTACTGTGTGTGCAGATTTTCACTATAATTTGATAATTAAAAGATGACTGAAACAACATTTAGTGAAGGTAGGAACGCAAAGCATTCGCATATAGGCACCTCATATGACAAACTTAGAAAACTGCTGCTTTGAAAGTCTCACATTCACTGATGTAAGTGCCGTTGACCTCAGTCCATTATATTTACAGTGGTGTAAATGGAAGATATGTTCACATATTATCCCTATAGAGGATGGTATGCTGAGAGATTCCTGGAATAGCAGATCAAGACTGGATGTAAAAGAGGAAGAAGAGTCTAAGACCAAGTTAAGCAATGCATTGACAATGGATGGAGTAATGCTGCTCTCTAGTGGCCAAATGTTTGAACTGCACAATGGTCTAGCATGCTGTATTTGACACCACACCAAGTTGCCAACACTTTGAAACTGTCATGTTATCATGATTAAGATATGCAGGCCTGAGTGTGCGAGTTCGTACAAAACATGAAGGTGAACAACATTACATTTGAAAGGTTTGTCAATGTGTGTGAAGAATCAGTTTGTATGCAGGTGAATTAAGGCACAGGAAACAGAGCAGAAGAATCTGTGGTGGATCAGCCACACTGACCTGTCCTTGTTGGGACACACCCCACAGGAAGTGATATCGCCCGGGTTGGTCGCTCATCTCCCAGCCTCCACAGCTAATGTCACTGAGGGGGAGAGGGGGCTGCTTGGGATGGTCCAAGGGGATCTGAGGGGGTTCAGTCAGGAGAGGAACTGTTAAAACGAGAGTATATTCACTGGCGGTATTGTAATACCTACAGGAGTGCATGTAGCCTTCAGTGGGGATCTCCTAGCCTGGTCCTAGAACGGTTTGTGCTGTCTTCCCAAATTCTATGGTCATTGTCAAGCGTGAGTTGGCAAGACAAATAGACCAGGCTCGGAAAAAGATCTCACAAAGAAACTAATGGTGGATGACATACGCTCACAATTAGGTGAAGAGGACCAAATCAAGTCATGTTGTGGGCCAACATACTGTACCTTGGTCCAAGAGCCTCTGGCTTTGTATATCCTGTCTCTAATCCATCGCCTGCGACAAACACACGAGTTCCACTTCTTCTCTCTGGAGAAGTTAGCAGGAAAGTCCACTGCATACTCCCAGCCCTAAACACACAGATGCACACATACAAAACGCACACAATTAAGATGACAAGTGAAAGAGTTCAGAGGTCAGCAGTTGGCCCGACTCAAATCAACAGCAGTGTGTTTTAATGAATCCAAGGCTTTAGAGTGCATTACTTTTGAGTAGGACCTATAGGACTCTGGTCAAAAGTAGTGCACTAGGGAACAGGGTACCGTTTGAGATGCACTCCACAGCTTTATTGAGCACCTCAAAGCCTGCTACCCCAGACTTGTTGTGCAGTAGTTGGCGTTCCAACTTCCAGTCTCTCACCCCAGTTTCAGTGGGGTCTCCTCCAGCGCAGACCTGATCAACGTACCAGTCCCCCTCCCACTCCCAGCTGTTTGAGGGCAACAGGAAGCTGTGCAGCGGCTGGGCGGTCACCCCTGTGAGGTCACTCCAGGCCCAACGGTCAGTGGGCAGCAGCACGTCAGTGAAGCCGTCCACTGGGTTCCACCTCTGAAACCACAAACAGTTTTGTAAGGTACAATTGAACATGCAGACACTAAGCAAGCATGTGCATATGCACGCACACACACACATTTAAAATGTTGGCAGAAGCGACATGGAATTATCACAATACCTGGTTCTCATAGGTCTCCTCTCGATAGCGAATTGGCACCTCCCCAGGGTCGATATTGAGGTAAACATGGTGGTCACAGCCAATTCCCCAGCTGCACCTCTGTCCAGCGGTAACACGCTTTAGCTCCAGGAGGGTGTCCTCGTCACGCTCCCAGCGCCCTCTGGTGGTGGATAGGCTGTACACCTTCCCGTATACGTCCACTGCCCATAGGAGCGAGCTGGACATGATGGGGCCTGATGATAAACACGGGCAGTTTTTAATCCTCTCACCACACTGGCCCGGCCATTACCGTAACACAACATTGCTCTGTGCTGAGCGTTGTCTAGACTCTTAATGGACGGGTTAGATTAGCCACAGTTAGAATAACGAGCCAGATGTTTCACCGGTTGTATACATCTGAAGCATGAGGTTAACGTTTCCACTCACCACCAAATGTGGTGATGTGAGGAAGCCACGGCAGTGGGAGAAGATGGAAGACGGATTTTGGCCAGCATTCTGCTAACTCTCTCATTGATTAAACATTTGATCGGAATACAGTTCTGTTCACAAAACTCAAATCTGTTAAGAACAGAGTGGACTAAGTTTTGTAGTTATTATGCAAATCCATGCTAGAAAACGCCAATAGGATCTCGCTAGCTCGTGCTTGGCTCTGCCCACTATGAATAATTTGTTCCCATTGGAAATGACAGTCTGTGGCCCATCTTGGGTTAGTTATACACATCTTTGGCTTAGCGGTCAGCAGATTTGTTTTCTACAGTCAGTTTTTTCTTTCCAGTGGGCTACCCACTAGCCCAGGAATGTGCTCTTAAGGAGTGTAGGCGACCTACCGTTACACCTTAAGGTCCAAGTACCTTGTTATTTTCAGGAGGTAGACTGGCTCTGGCAGCCAAAACAGCCATGTGAGTCGACTCTCAATTGTGATACGGTTCTAGAAACATAAAGCCATTTACTTTCATATCAAAAATACATTTTAGTAATGCAAAATATACACTTACTGTACACTTGTTTTAAACGGCTTTATCACAGTTGAAGCCTCTGGTATTTTTCAGTTATAACACGTTTGTCGCGACCTTCTTCCGTTGGGCCTACACACAGGTGTTTGGAGCACGCTACACATCTAATTACCACAGGTGGTCGCCTTCATCTCCGGTAAACACGTGCTGCAACGTGGAGATACGGCCGTGTGGGAACACTAACACTAGAAATAATGGAATGGGAAAATTGGATGTGTCATCGGTCCCAATGATATGCTGTCAACGGTGTGGGCAGGCTGCTTAAACCTTTTAGAGTAGCCGGGTTATGTGGATTTCATGGCCTATGCACCGAGGAATAACGGCGTAAGGAGCGGCTTACACCTGAATAACTAAAACCGATCAACGGTTGTCAATGGACACTGATAAGACGCGTCATGATATCAGACACCCAGGTGCGTTAAAACCGGACACCTGCCATGCATGTTGATGCACCACAGCCTAGAAAGAAATTCAATATCAATAGGAAAATTGAAATATGAATATTTCGGGCAACTGACTGTGGTTTGAGGTGATGAAACGGCAAAACATGACAACTTTAAATGCATCTAGTCCTGTCCTGCAAAGTGTCACTGACTTGATAGACTCCACTTTTGTCCTGTCCCCGAACACATCATCCAATATTCCGTTACAACAACAATATAGAGGTTCAAAAGCCCTACTTACTCTCTTTCCCCGTTCTTGTAGGTTTAGCTGCATTTAGTGGGCCAAATCATCCACCCGATTATTCTATTCTCCGCCTTTTATTCCCATTCTGAAGGTATAACGTCTCGTTCCAAATCCACAACAGGAAATGGTGGAACTGTTACTCGGATTGGCTGACATTCTGCAGGTGTCTCGAATCTCGTCTTTTGATTGGACAAACTGCGTGGGCTTGTATATTTTTCCGACTGCTATAGCTGTTTGACAGAGAAGTGGAGAGACGCGCACATATAGCCTACTACCGGTATCTTAATTATTGATTAAGATACCGGTAGGTGTAAATAATTAAACAGTAGGTAGGTTTTAGTTGACTCAATAATGAGTTATCGTAATCACAATATTTGCATGCCCAATGCCTTCAAATAGACCATGGGCCAATATTTGTTATTGTTAGTGATCTACTACAGTGACATGATAGGTATTTTGTTTTAGGCTACACTTTCAAATTGGGAGGCTATATAGGAATTGTGACAACACAAGAAAAGGGCAGTGGAACTGGCGTCGAGGTCCAGAGTTGAGTTTGAAGGCAATATAGCCTTGATATAGGCCTAGTGTTGCCATTCTGAATGTAATTAATTCAATAGGGCATGCCTATTATGTCTAAATATCATAAGCATTATAATATGAGCTGTATGCCTAACGTTACATTTGGTCATACAGAATGTAATAATTGTTGTGCAGAAGTAAATTTAGGTGAGATAAACCAATACTGTTGTGTGGGTCTAATTTAGTACAAAGTTTGAATAATACCCTAATATGCATACATTTTCCAATACAATTAGAGAGAAGTGCTTGCTACAGCACAGCGCAGCACAGCGATGGATTGCCACTTTAAGAAGCGCTGGGTGCGTTTGAGTGGTAAGGCTAAGGCAGTGGTTACCAACCTTTTCTAAATCAAGATCACATTCTGAGTCAAAATGCATGCCGAGATCTACCGCTCTGATTGTTTTATTAACATGACTCAAAAGATGTAAGCCTATGCAACATTAACCAATTAAAAACAGTACTGTAACAATGAGGCTGTGCAGTAAGCTATAGGACCAATACATTATCACCGCATACTGGCGTTGCTTGAATTTACCTGCCAATGCATTGTCGTTCGGGACATTTAAAAAAATATTCATTTCAAAATGTGAGGTAGTGTATATGATCACACCGGTAATAGATCCGTTGTTGTATTACCTGTGAGGCACAGCTGAGTTGAGCACACATTTAAATCATTAGCTTTTTATTTTACTGAATTGATGGTGCCTGCATCTGATGGTCAGTCTCAGCAGAGGGAGAGAGCAGCAGGCTGATGGTCCGTCTCTCAACATCCCTCCTCTCTCCATTTCCTCCACTGACACCTTCCAAAAAGGGACACCGTCTTCCAGCTGATGGCGAAACTCGAGTCGCACCGCAATATTTCTGCCTCATGCACAAATTCATGTTGTTACCCCTATGAACAGAGAAAGTGAAATCTTACTTGATATTAAAAAAGACCCAAGCCTATAGATACACTTTCCTACTCATGCATTACTGCTGCACTGCTTGTTGTAGCGCTGAATGGATATAGGAAGAACGAGCATTTTATGGGTTATAAAAGTGTTGAATACCAAGTGTTGAGTAAGAACTTACACTCACTCATAAAAACAGCAGCTCTTTGCTGTATTCGTTGACAGTATCTCTATAGTCATGGTTTTAAACGTTGTGAAATCTCACAGTATCAATTTTGCCGTAGCTTTCTTTAATGCCTCCTAAGTAAGTTACTGTGCAGACTCGGTCATCTGAGCAATCTGACTGGCTAGCGGTGGCATAGTGCACTTGATTTCCTCTCCAGGCCCACCGGAAAGGCAGAGTTTGTACCTTCAGACAGATGAAATGGCAACAGTTTGCCTACCCGGCGCGCAGGGCAGCTGAATTGGCTGCGCCTACCATCAACAGCCCGAGACTAATAAAAAAATAGGATCACAAGGCTTTATCGTTGGGTTTTTTACAGAAATGTTTGGCGATCGACTAGAAATGCCTTGGAGATCGACAATTCGATCGCGATCGACTGGTTGGTGACCACTGGGTTAAGGCAACCGACCGTAGACGAAAGTCGAGGAGTGAAGTCTGGGGAAGTGCATCTGCGAAAGCCTAAAGTTGGACACTATTGTGGTTTTTCCAACAGCAAGGCTCAGATCAACATGGCAGTTTTGCCATTATTTAAAAAAGGTTTTCTTTATGTTGAAATAAACATGTATCTAACCCCCATAGCACACACTCATAAACTGAAATCATAATATGTGTGTATATTTTTCAGTCAATTAGTGAGAGAGAACCTCAAATATCACATTTATTTGTATACTGTAAAACTTAAATTACACACAGCCTCAAATAGCCACCTGTCCATTTTAATAGCCAGCAGGGAAATTTTACACATTAGAGCAAATAAATACCAGGTCTAAATTAATTGTTAACTAGTTTACCATGAATTGTTTGAAATGTTTTGTTTGATTTCTTACATTAACTAAATCAGTAAGGATTCTATAAAACGATGGCAATCATCTGCTTTTATCGACAGACAGTAAGGAACTGTTAGTCATTGGCTGCTAACAGCTGACAAGCACAAAAACAGTCAACAACTTCGGATATACAGACCCCCAGAAATCGGCCGATCGCCCTCTTGTGGCGAAAGTAAGAACTGCCGAAAATGCACAGTCAAAGATGATAATAATTATTCTGTCAAGGAAATGTTTTATTTTTACATTTTTTAAATAGAGGCATTTTAAGACAAAAGAAACGTGACACAGTGTGTCAATTATAACACATTAGTGCAGGATATTAAGATTGATTAAAATGCTGGAAGTGAATGCTGGAATTAAACAATTAACTATGCAAATATGCAAAAGCAGTGTGCCTGGCTCAAATAAGCACCTGTTGTATTCAGTAATTTAAGCAAATAAACACCCGGGCTATTAATTGAAGTTTTATGGTATATCACCTGTACACACAACTTGTTAAATAGGTTCCTGTTTCAGACATGTCCTTGAACACGTTTGCATGGGTAAAACAAAAAACAAAAAAACATCCAAATGATTGGTTGACAATGCAGGCGATGGTTGCAGGATGAAGTTGGTGAAGAACAACTGCACAAATTTGAAGTCAAAACTTCATAGGCACAAGTCAGACAATTTGTAAACCCAGAATGCAACAGACTTTGGTCACCGACTTGACAAATGTGATCCGCTCGAACGCGCCCCCTTTCTCCGCACATAGGCGTTCCGGAGCGCATCACATGATTCGAGTCTTGTGACAATCCAGACGGAAAGGGAAAACGAGTTCCGACTTTACAACAGTTTTTTTTTGTGTGCTCTAGAGTGTTTAGAGAGGTTCTTTTGACAGAAAATGACAATGTGGTGATAAGATGGCGATATTTTAGACATTTCACTCTTTTATTTTTATATAAGCATCCTTCCTTTAGTCTGAACAGTCCGCGAGTGTTTCGGGTGGTGCAGTCAGGACAAAGTTGGCACATGGAGAGAGGCGATAACTTAAATTTTTGCGCGTCGTGTTTTCTTAGTTTTTTTTTACCCATCCGTGCCTGCGAAAGTCGTATGACTCGAGGCAACACCGACTAAGTAAATCCAATTTGTGTGGGAAGAAGAGGGCCAGCCAAGGCAAAGAAAGAGAAAGGTAACTTGAGGACGCAACAGATATGGACAGCAAACCTCTTCTCCAAGACCGTCCTCCCGCTTATGCTAACGTCGTCCCGGGGCCGTATGAATATGGCCAGCAGCACAATTATGGAGCTATCCCCGCCCCGACCCCTGCACCGCCGGGCTTTCAACAGCCGCCGCCATATCAGTACCCCACTGGCCCAGGCAAGTAGATCACATTGTAGGGTTGTTACCTAACGTCCAAAGCTAGCTCCTGGAGTATGACGTCGTTACGCGCCGATGTGCAAATGCTGGAACCGCCATAACGTCACTTTTTTTATATTTTAGGTTGTATGAACTTGCTGACATTTATAGAGTAGCCTGTTGACTGTAATACCAATAATAATTTGGGTGGATGCTTATATTTGTCATATTTCACACATGTACAAGTGTGTATTAGAGTAGTCTATGCCCTATACAGGGTACTGGGTTCGTTATTTTACTAGTGACAAATACTATATATTCCTTTACCTCTCTTGACTGACTGAAACGGAAACTAACACTCATGACTTCCCCTTGTAGTTCAGATCTAGCCTAATTCAACCTCAAACTCCTCTCCCCTCCCCTTATCCTACCACAGGGTTCCAAGGAGGCCCCAGTGCTCAGATGGGCCCAGCCATAGCCCAGCAGCCCTACCCTGGCACGTACACGATCATCCAGCCCTCTGTGGTGGTGGTGGGGGGCTGCCCAGCCTGCAGGTGAGACACCAGCCCCAAACAACACACTCATAGTGGGGAAGTATACTGTATGTTTGAAGGCGGCACATAATTCAATACAACAGTATTGTATCTATGGAGGGGGGAACTATTTGGATTTCTGGCAGCCTTCAATTGTCTTATTTTATTATATTTTAGTAAAGTAACCTTTAACTGCTCAGTTCAAATCAAATGTTATTGGTCACAAACACATATTTAACAGATGTTATTGCGGGTGTAGTGAAATGCTTGTGTTCCTAGCTCCAACAGTGCAGTAGTAGCAAACAATACACACATCTCAAAGTAAAATAATGGAATTAAGAAATATATAAATATTAGGATGAGTTGGTTGACATCACAGGATATGATGTCACCAGGTTATGTTATGGTCTGTCTTTTTGAGAGAAAAAAAACAACATAGAAGCTATTACGCTGTTGTTCGCACAGCGCTGAATCTCTGCAAGCCACAGGGTGGAGTAATGCTATAACAAGCGTGTAAGGAAGGTGATCTAGAAAGAAGAGCATTACCAGATTTGTAGTCGGTGCATGTGACCAATACAAATAGATTTGGGAGAAGGTGTAGGGGTCTGCCAAACCAAGACGGGTCAGTAGGCTAATCTGCTATCAAGGAAAGCCTTTTCAGTGTTAATCAATAGTGTTCCTGTGGTGAACACGTGGTTTCCATGTGTCAAATGACCGTTGTCTTCTGCTCCTTCTGTGTCTAAAGGATGTTCCACAGCATAGCTACATGTGAGCATCACGATAACAGTATTACACACACACTGTTACACACACACACTGCACTGTGGGCGGGCAGGCAGGCCTAGTACACGCTAAAGCTGCTGCTGTAGGGGAAAGCTTCATTTCGAGAGTGACCGCAGTGGTTTCAATTTGTCTGACACAACATCCTTTCAGTGTCAGCTGCTAAGAACACAGACATGTGACAGGAGAGAGGAAGTTGATTGACTGTACTGTATGATGCTCTTGAAGGTCAAACGTCAACGTGGTCTTATATGAAAAATGGTCAGGGTCGTGTTCTTTAGGTCATACAACGGAAAACGTTTGTCCTAATAAACATTGAAATGTTTTGCAACGGAAAAGGAGTGTTTCTTATTGGACAAGTCAAGGTAGTCTGTTCCTGTTTGTCTGTTTTATTCCGTTTGGTGCCTAATGAACATGACCCAGCAGCTGTAGTGTCTGTCTTGTGTTGATTTTGTAGAAAATAATAATCACATTTAGTGTTTTTAAAATGAACATAATAGGCTAATTGATGATAGAATACACTAATGGCATGTTTCCAATGAGACTTTACATCAGTGTTTGGTGTAAATACAGACTTTTGTTTTCACTTCTGAGGCCTGGACCACAAAGTCAAATAATAGAGCCTGATTTCTAGGAGTGTTAGATTGAGAGTAGAGGGAGACGGCCTGTTTTAGTTTGTCACCACTAGATTGAGAGTAGAGGGAGACGGCTTGTTTTAGTTTGTCACCACTAGATTGAGAGTAGAGGGAGACGGCTTGTTTTAGTTTGTCACCACTAGATTGAGAGTAGAGGGAGACGGCTTGTTTTAGTTTGTCACCACTAGATTGAGAGTAGAGGGAGACGGCTTGTTTTAGTTTGTCACCACTAGATTGAGAGTAGAGGGAGACGGCCTGTTTTAGTTTGTCACCACTAGATTGAGAGTAGAGGGAGACGGCTTGTTTTAGTTTGTCACCACTAGATTGAGAGTAGAGGGAGACGGCTTGTTTTAGTTTGTCACCACTAGATTGAGAGTAGAGGGAGACGGCTTGTTTTAGTTTGTCACCACTAGATTGAGAGTAGAGGGAGACGGCTTGTTTTAGTTTGTCACCACTAGATTGAGAGTAGAGGGAGACGGCCTGTTTTAGTTTGTCACCACTAGATTGAGAGTAGAGGGAGACGGCCTGTTTTAGTTTGTCACCACTAGATTGAGAGTAGAGGGAGACGGCCTGTTTTAGTTTGTCACCACTAGATTGAGAGTAGAGGGAGACGGCTTGTTTTAGTTTGTCACCACTAGATTGAGAGTAGAGGGAGACGGCTTGTTTTAGTTTGTCACCACTAGATTGAGAGTAGAGGGAGACGGCCTGTTTTAGTTTGTCACCACTAGATTGAGAGTAGAGGGAGACGGCCTGTTTTAGTTTGTCACCACTAGATTGAGAGTAGAGGGAGACGGCTTGTTTTAGTTTGTCACCACTAGATTGAGAGTAGAGGGAGACGGCTTGTTTTAGTTTGTCACCACTAGATTGAGAGTAGAGGGAGACGGCTTGTTTTAGTTTGTCACCACTAGATTGAGAGTAGAGGGAGACGGCTTGTTTTAGTTTGTCACCACTAGATTGAGAGTAGAGGGAGACGGCCTGTTTTAGTTTGTCACCACTAGATTGAGAGTAGAGGGAGACGGCCTGTTTTAGTTTGTCACCACTAGATTGAGAGTAGAGGGAGACGGCCTGTTTTAGTTTGTCACCACTAGATTGAGAGTAGAGGGAGACGGCCTGTTTTAGTTTGTCACCACTAGATTGAGAGTAGAGGGAGACGGCCTGTTTTAGTTTGTCACCACTAGATTGAGAGTAGAGGGAGACGGCCTGTTTTAGTTTGTCACCACTAGATTGAGAGTAGAGGGAGACGGCCTGTTTTAGTTTGTCACCACTAGATTGAGAGTAGAGGGAGACGGCCTGTTTTAGTTTGTCACCACTAGATTGAGAGTAGAGGGAGACGGCCTGTTTTAGTTTGTCACCACTAGATTGAGAGTAGAGGGAGACGGCCTGTTTTAGTTTGTCACCACTAGATTGAGAGTAGAGGGAGACGGCCTGTTTTAGTTTGTCACCACTAGATTGAGAGTAGAGGGAGACGGCCTGTTTTAGTTTGTCACCACTAGATTGAGAGTAGAGGGAGACGGCCTGTTTTAGTTTGTCACCACTAGATTGAGAGTAGAGGGAGACGGCCTGTTTTAGTTTGTCACCACTAGATTGAGAGTAGAGGGAGACGGCCTGTTTTAGTTTGTCACCACTAGATTGAGAGTAGAGGGAGACGGCCTGTTTTAGTTTGTCACCACTAGATTGAGAGTAGAGGGAGACGGCCTGTTTTAGTTTGTCACCACTAGATTGAGAGTAGAGGGAGACGGCCTGTTTTAGTTTGTCACCACTAGATTGAGAGTAGAGGGAGACGGCCTGTTTTAGTTTGTCACCACTAGATTGAGAGTAGAGGGAGACGGCCTGTTTTAGTTTGTCACCACTAGATTGTCACCACTATTTGCATTGCCAGGTTCACTAAAGGGTTCTAGTCCAGTTTGTGGCCTTGGCACTCTGATACTCCGCTGATAAGCAGTGGCGGTGTAAACACACCCATGACATGTACATGGCACACAGCAGGGCAGGTGCAGGCAACACACACACACACACACACACACACACACACACACACACACACACACACACACAGAGCAGGCAAAACGTCACAGTCCACACTACATTTGCGCTCCACCTGTTGTTGCTCACATATTTTTGCTGTCCACCATTTCTTTTAGAAAAGGTTGTAACTAGAGGAAGTATAGCTTCAACTGGAAGTTACCTTTTTTCGTAGCAGGTTAGGAGACTTAAGTTAAGGTTAGGGAAAGGGTTAGGGCTAGCTAAAATGGTCTCCTAACCTGCTGTAAAAAGTAACTTCTGGTAGCTGCACTCCCTCTAGTCACAACGCTTATTGAAATAGTGTTAATATCTGTCACAAAAAGCACTTGTGATTTTAACACACCATGATGTGATTGGCTAGTAGGTGTATAGTGTAATCACTACAGTTCAACATCTAGACATATTTGGGTCTATACAATGTAGGTTTCCTCTAAGGGGAGTTGACAGATGCATTGGACATGATGCTAGTCAGCCAACATGTGGAGTCATAAGACTAGCTGTTAACCCCTGCAGCTCTGTTCCTTCTAGTAGCCACTCTGGTCAGGGGAACAGTTAACTCTCTGTCCATGTGATTCCCCAGGTCACACAGTGAGACCACAGCGTGATGATTATGTTCACGGCTCATACATCTAATAGCACTGCATCTCGAACACTGGATTACCATGGAAACCTAGAAAGCCCAGAGTCACAATGCTAGAAAGAATAGGCTACTTATTATTCTCTCTCTCATTATTAGTTATTTTCCCTGTGGCGACTTGACACACAACAACAACAACAGAATGGTTCAATCTCTACACCAATAGGTGCTCCTTTTCCTGCGCTTGGTTTTTGGGAGGTGGATGCATTGACATGAGTTTTCTCAGTCCTAAAAAATGCTTTCTGGGGTGGATGGGAATTTAGTTGCTAATTGATGAGTTACATTTTTTTAGCTTGAATGTTGTTACGTATATGATCATTTTTAAATAACTTCTTATCTCATAAAACCACACAAATCCTTAGTTATAGGCAAACGTTTTTGCTCAGGTGGCCCCTTTTTTGCTGGAGAGCATCACCAGAGGCCAACTTTCTGTCTCTTTAATGTGTGCCTTCATCTTTTTTCAGAGTGGGCGTGCTGGAGGATGACTTCACCTGTCTGGGGATCATGTGTGCCGTCTTCTTCTTCCCCCTGGGGATCTTATTCTGCCTGGCACTGCGCCAGAGGAGATGTCCCAACTGTGGCGCCACCTTCGGATAGAAGGACCAACCAGTAGCTAGCTCATCCTCTCACAGCCCAGCTGGGTCTTAGAACTGTGTTGTTTAGAATTATTACACACTGAGGATGCCATGGATTTTCTATACAACGATTAAGTAGTCGCCACAATGAACTTATAGCCAGCCATTCATTCTGATAATATGATAGAGGTGCATGTGAAAAGCTACATTTGCACATGGTAGAATATACTTTGGTAGTATTATCTAGTGAAGAAGCCTGATCTTTGTCTATCTACTGCTGGTGCCTTTATTACGCTATAGAGCAGAAAACAGCCAGGGGCCATATTCCACAAAGCGTATCAGAAAAGATCCTAGGATCCCGTTTTAAGACAAAAAAAATCTCCCGGCTCAGAGTAGGTTTTATGATGATAAGTTACTGCTCAGACGAACTCTGAGCCAGGAGAAAAATCAACTCATTAAAGTTTCTCTGTTGGTAATCACGACAGTTTGAGGGAGCGCAAAAGAGGGGTAGTGATGATGCTCGTTGACATTGTTGCAAATGAGAAGGAATAACCAATCAGGACGAGGCACTGCCAGCTGTATAGCACGCTTCAGACAACTACGGTGAATGTTGCAGTGGTACAACGTTTGATATCATCTGCCTGACACGATCACTTTGTCTACTTTTAATTTAGCCTAATATGTTGGTTTGCATATGTTTATATTAATGTGATGGGCATATTGCACTGAATCATACAGTTTGACAGTTAAAATATGAACGTTATATCAGCACACTTCTGTTCAACACATCTAAATAGCTTTGGCACACTAGGCCTTCGAGTCACTTGTCGATAATGTTACATAAAGCATTTCAGAAAGGTCTAATTTTACCGAACACAATCAGTTAATATAGGCTGTAGATGCTTTCCATTGCCCAACCCACAGGCACGGCTACTTTTAGGCATCTGTTTTTAATGTGATATTGCGCTCAAAGGGATAACTTTAAATGACATGATGTAGGGGTCATGAAATCATTGAAAGAGAACTGTGGGATTGTTTATTAGCCTAGTGGTTGTAAGTATTTAGGCATAGGCTGTCATGTGAACGAAGCCTTGTGAAATCATTGTCAAAAGCACAAGGTACAAGGTGTACATTATTATGGGTTGATCAAATAGAAATATCAAACATTCTTTCAACTCCAAAGCAACTGCCTGTCTATGGTGCAGGAACCACTGCCGTTTTCTATTACCAAGACACGTGTTGGTAACTTAACTGGTTAGGACAGCTCATGAGGTCTCCTAAATATCTCTTGACTAGGTGGGGGACTGTTATGACTAAAGAAGCTTCCTGCAGAGTAGGAGTAAAATGTCTCTTAGCACTTACGACCAAATGTTTTACTCTGAGACGCTTTGTGGATACGGCCCCAGGGCGCATATTTAAAAAAGTGCATCTGAGTAGGAGTGCTAGGAGATCTAGGATCAGGTCCTCCCTGTCCATATATACCTTGTACATTATGATTTAAAAGCTAGATTCCTAGATTGGCAATCCTACTCTGAGGCTCTTTGTGATATAGGCCCAGAAAGGGATTGTGATCATTATGTGGCTCAAGACGTGGATCAATAACAAATCATTTACTTGATAGAATTCCTTTATTTTGTCATGTTCAATCAAATGGAGGCACAAGTTGATTTTGTGCTCAATGTTAAATTCCAATTGCGCCGCACCTGGGAATTGTTCAGTTCTGCCACTCCTGAAGCGCCTTCTGTTTCATGTAGTCACATTCTAGGATTAATTATGTATTTTTTAAAGAAGACTCATTATGTTGGGAAATGGTTTGTCACTGTACAGGTATATGACTATAAGGAAATGACCCATCGAGCGAGAGCCGCTTTAAGCAACCCTTTTGAACCTCTGTTTTTGAAGCCTTTGAGAATGCTGCCCCCACTCAGTCTGGGCCAGTGTCACAGAGAATATCTTTTCCCAGCTTGACTCTGGCTGGGGGAGGGTTTTAAACGTAACACTGAGACATCAGCTGTCCCTAACTGAGACATTGAAAATGTGTCTTTTGAGTTGTCTGTTCTGGGTTTCTTTTTATTCTGTGGCCATGTCATATTTTCACAGGTATGATTCTGATAGATTGCTTTTATATAGGTCTGCAGACCTCAGCGTTTCTTATTGGACGTGACCAGGTAGTCCCTCCCTGTTTCAGTCCATTTTCTACTGTTTGCTGCCTAATGAACAGGGGTCTCTGTTCCAATATCCTTTCATGTCACTATAGCCACTTAGAATGCATGCCCAATAAAAATGTACGTTCTAAGTAGTGTGGAAATTCGGACATAGGTTGAAGCGCCCTACACAGGCTCTGTAGAGTTCACCCAGGTCAAGTCGGACACCACGTCTTTGACCTACAACCAAGCGGACTCAGCCAAAGGAGGGAGGGAAAGCATGTGAGTTTTTGCATACTACAAGCAGGTTGACATGTGTAGCGGCTTCTGTAGCCTCATTCTTCTCAGTGACAACTCAGTCTGCGATCCTCCCTACAATAGACAATCAACTGAGAATGTCTCTACACCAGTAGTGTATTGTTACTGTCCATGTCATGTAATAAAATGGGGTTATATATTGGGGGGTGTATTTTACATGGATCTGCTTTGAAACACTACACACGCTATCATGATTGAGGTCCTTATTTTTTATAAGAGTTATTGTAAATAAACACGAGTGCGGTACATGTCTTGACTGATCTTTTAAAACTTTTCCTGGTCCGTATTCATAAAGCGTCTCAAAGTAGGAGTGCTGATCTAGGATCAGGTCCCTCTTTCCATATAATCATATGAATTATGGTCTAAAAAGCTCAACTGATTCTAGATCAGTGCCCAATCACTTTGTAGAAGACAACCCTGTTCTTGTTCAATTGGACCCCAGTTGTAAGGAACCGGATTCAGTTTGTCAACCAGTTAATGATTAGAATCAGAGCCGACATCCAGAGTTGAACATGAATGTGATCTTTGCAAACTTCAGGGAAATTGCCTTTAAAAGGTCTATTAACAGTGTGCCTTGGATTGAAGCCTTTCTAGTCATAAAGTAACTGTTGTATATTATTGGCCATAACATGTATAATTCACCACAACAAAGAGTTGAAATAACGAGAAGACGAGCAGTGAAGCAATAAAATATACATGAACAACAATATAAATGCAACAGATTTTACTGAGTTACAGTTCATATGAGTAAATCAGTCAATTTAAATACATTCTTTAGGCCCTAATCTATGGATTTCACATGACCGGGAATACAGATACTTTAAAAAAGGTAGGGGCGTAGATCAGAAAACCAGTCAGTATCTGGTGTGACTAGCATTTGCCTCATGAAGCACAAAACATCTCCTTCGCATGGAGTTGATCAGGCTGTTGATTGTGGAATGTTGTCCCACTCCTCTTCAATGGCTGTGCGAAGTGGCTGGATATTGGCGGGAACTGGAACACACTGTCGATCCAGCGTGTCCCAAACATGCTCAATTGGTGACATGTCTGGTGAGTATGCAGGCCATGGAAGAACTGGGACATTTTTAGCTTCCAGGAATTGTGTACAGATCATTGTGACATGGAGCTGTGCATTATCATGCAGAAACATGAGGTGATGGTGGCGGATGAATGGCACGACAATGGGCTTCGGGATTTCATCACGGTATCTCTGTGCATTAAAATTACCATCGATAAAATGTAATTGTGTTCATTGTCCGTAGCTTATGCCTGCCCATACCATAACCCCACCGCCACCATGGGGCACTCTTTTCACAACATTGACATCAGCAAACCACTCGCCTACATGATGCCTTACACATGGTCTGCGGTTGTGAGGCCGGTTGGGCGTACTGACAAATTCTCTAAAATGATGTCGGAGGCAGCTTATGGTAGAGAAATTAACATTATCTGGCAACAGTTCTGGTGGACATTCCTGCAGTCAGCATGCCAATTGCACGCTCCGTCACAACTTGAGACATCTGTGACATTGTGTTGTGTGACAAAACTGCACATTTTAGAGTGGTCTTTTATTGTCCACAGCACAAGGTGCACCTGTGTAATGATCATGCTGTTAAATCAACTTCTTGATATGCCACACCTGTCAGGTGAATGGATTATTTTGGCAAAAGAGAAATGCTCACTAACAGGGATGTAAATACATTTGTGCACAACATTTGAGAGAAGTACGTTTTTAATGCTTATGGAACATTTCTGGAATCTTTTATTTCAGCTCATGAAACATGGGACCAACACTTTACATGCTGCGTTTACATTTTTGTTCAGTATATATTTGTTTATTTTCATACAGCAACGTTCCAAACTCAGGGAGTAGGCAGGGCAGACCAAAGAAAAATAATAAAATTAGCCACTAGGCTGAAAATGCCTTCCATGAAGCATGAAGATAAAAGCAAAATGCCTGCACGGTCTATGGGAAGTTAAGAGTTCCATTTAAGCGTGTCCTTTTAAAAACATATGTCCACAGCACTACTGGGTCATATTCATTAGGAAATGTAATGGAAAACATTTTAAAACAGTTGAAAGTTTCTTATCAAGCAATAACAAACATTCCTCAGGTTTCAGTCTGCTTTCTTCCGTTTGGTGCCTAATGAACATGACCCGGGCTACCTGAATAACAGACAGGTGAGAAACGTTTCACAGAATGATTACTGTTGGTATATAGAGTTAAGGTAAACACATCTTCCACTAGTAACAGCAGCACTGTATGAACACTTAACTGTAAAACCAAATCAGCAAGATGACAATGACACACTCAACCAATCAAATTCGTTGTACACTTCTTGGAAGGAGTTGAGGGGGAAAAACGATGTGTGCGCTTCCCTTGAATGAGTATAGTTATATTCAACAGTCGCCAGCTGTTGGTCTTTAGTAATGATAGCAACAATGCAATTTTACATATCATATTTGAGATACACAATAACAAGAGCAACACTACCATAAGGACCTCCGTAAATTGTGATGCATAGGTCCCGTATTGCATACATTCATTTATCTACTGCCCTATGGCAACGAAAAATCTTTGACGAGTGATTGAACAAGCAACAAAAAAAAAGAGTCATAAATACATTCTGATATTTCAACGGTCCAATCTCAGGCTTTCCTCGACTCCTTTTCGCACACGCCCAGCGAGAACGCATGTAGTATGTTGCCACTCATCATCGCCGACAAAAATAGGTCTAGAAAATCTATATATGTGCATCTGTTTACATAAATAAATCCTCCCACCTTCTCAGGGAGAGCGTTTGCAGCAGTAGGGCAACTATGTATTAGACAATGTCATTTCTAATGGCATCTGTAGTAGTGAAATTACTGGATCTTTAGCACAGCAGCCCACAGTGTCAAGTTGTCCTGTCCACTAGTGTCCGGCCCTGGGTCCATCCGCCTGGAGGATGAGGGGGGACAGCATGGGGTGATGCCCAGCTGGAGGTGCCGCTCCTGTGTAGAGGTGGACAGGAGGGTGGGTCTGGAGGTTTAGATGACTGGGCCTGAGCGGTCATTGGTGACTGTGGGACGTAGCTTGACTGCGGTGAACGGGTTCCCTCCCCTAAGGAGACAGAGACTGGTTAATACTGGTGTGATGATTTTATGACACTTGGGCCCTATTTGAACAAACCTAACACAATGGTAAATCTTAGCACTGGCGGTAGCGTTACAGCTTTGGGGTGTGTCAAAAATACTTTAGCTATTTTCACAACAGGAATTATGGGCGCGGTAGGTGGTAGTGGCACAGACAGGCTGGGTCAATCAGAACGTGCTCCATGGCTAAATATGTGTTGTGTATTTATGGTCTTTTATGTATTACATTGTCATCAACTCCAATTCAAATGTTAGTCTGTTATAGTCTAGTTCGTTAAATAGCCTGCCCCATATTTGCTAAATATATTGAACATGTTTGCAGTCCACATTGTTCTAGTTGCATTGCTTCAATATGGAAAAACATAGGCTATAGCATTCACACTGATATAGGGGCTAGGCCTACTGTTAATTGTAGTCTGGACATGGACATACCAAACGTAGACAATAAGCAAGATTAAATTCACCAGGCTATTGATATGGTCTAAAAAGTCAGTGTATACAATGAAACAACTTGTTATAATAGATGTCCCCTGTTTTGGGGACCTGAGTGGTTCTGGTACCGGTTCCAACCGTCATCTGATAAATGAATATGTGGACACCATAGATTGAAATGGCTTGCATTGAGCGGTAGCCCTGATTCTAATGGACAAAGGGGTATGTCTCTTCTGCCTGTGTGTAGCAGGATGTGAAATCTGACACCACTTGAAGCTGGGATGTCCCTCCTACCATTTCATTCGCTCTTCCGACTGTCCATCAACTCCTGGCTGAACCCTACATCACAGCCACTAACAACACATATGCCTGGAATCCTTACACCGTAATGCAGCGGGAGAAGTGGTTTTGTCGCTGACGCACATTGAGATTGATTTATAGCCAGTAATTTCAAACAATTAATAGAGTTCAAACAAAAAACACTTTGTCATAAATGGACAATATTAATATTAGATGAAAGGCGAGGTCCTAACAAGTTCAGGAAGCCAAGCTAGCGTGCTGTGAGACGTTCACATCGATGGGGGCAGACATTTTGATCAAGAGAGACCTTTAGAAAATATGCACATTTTCTCTAACATTAAATATGCAAATATGTATTTTACAGTTAAGGAAATCTTAGTTAGTCGTTTCTAAATTGATTATACTATATTTAGAAAGCATATAAGTCATTTCAAGCCTTATTTATACCATTTTGTTGAATAGGAAATACATCACATTAAATCTTTCATAGTTGTACTGTGTACTTGAGCTTGTGTCCTGAGAAGTGACTACACCTCAGCAATTTATAACTAGATTTACCAGAAAGGGGAGATTTTAACCTTAGAGTCTGCAGCATTACTAGTTATTGTTTATGGCCCTCTCATGATAATTACTTCTGGGGATTACGTAGATTACATTTTTGATTACATTACAGCCTGGTGAATCTTTTTAATACATTTGGTTTAGAATCAAATTAAACCAAAAACTATACAGTTGTTTTTTTAAACCAAAAACAATATTTCTAAATAATATTGAGTCAGAAACATATCATAAATCGCTTCTCTCGTTCCATGGCACTGTTTGCTTGTCTACACATGTTATTGTGAGTTTAAGATAGATGTGTTAACATTATCTTCATAATCCATATGACATGATGCATGACTTACCCGAGGAAAAGAGGCGTCTTTCCAAACCCATTCAGTTGGGTTCCCTGTAAACAAACCCAAGAGACATCATCAGACCACATATACTGTAAGTCACAAGACCCATTCACTCTCCATGATGGAATTCAACAATGATTCATTTACATGCAAAAATATCATTTCCATACCAAATGTACAACATTTTGGGGACTTTTTGCATCTGTTGCCCATGGAGACCACACCACAGACTGCCCCTCAGACAGGTTTGGTAGGGCTGACTGGTGAGTGTGTTGTGACTGTGACAAACAGAGATGACCTGGGTTCAAATGCTATTTAAAATCTTTCAAATACTTTTGAGTGATTGCTTGAGTCTGCCTGGAGTGACAAATGGTGTGGTTTGCAACTAGACTTTTGAGACTTTTCTGTTGGTTCCATTGCAACAGGTCCTCTCAATAGATAGTATTTAAACCCAGGTCTGGTGAGAGGAGAATGCTTCATCACCTCAGAACACTGACACGGGAAAATGGCTCTTCTGGAAGGGACAGTGCATTCCAGAAAGAATATATAAACATCTCACTCATTATGCCAGTGAAAAGTCAAGGCATGTTGAGGTGAAGCAATCTTCCTGAAATTGTTACAATTAGATTGAATCTTACGGTCACAATCAAATAAACAAACAAACTAGAATCAATAGTGAAATTGGTGAAATCATGATCTGACCCTATATGCAGTTTCCCAAAGGGGTGCACATTTTAGTTTTTGCCCTAGCACTAAAACACTTGATTCAACTCATCATCACACCTTTGATTAGAATCAGGTGTGTTAGTGCTAGGGCAAAAACAAAATGTCCACCTCTTTGGGTCCCCAGGACCAGGATGGGGAAACACTGTCCTACTGTACTGTGTAGAGATGCGTGGGTTGACTCATAACCTGCAATACCTGTAGTTATATTGGCGGGGCGGGCGGGTTTAGGGTCATTAAATATTGGGTGGGTTGAATAAAGAGAAAACAATGCATTTAAAATCCATAAATGTATCAGTCTTGTAGAATTCTGAGACCGAAAAGACAATGTCAGAGTTTAATTCAATAAGAGAAATGCTGCAAAAGAACAGTAGGCCAGAACAGTAGACCAGAACAGTAGGCCAGAACAGTAGGCCAGAACAGTAGACCAGAACAGTAGGCCAGAACAGTAGGCCAGAACAGTAGGCCAGAACAGTAGGCCAGAACAGTAGGCCAGAACAGTAGGCCAGAACAGTAGGCTAGAACAGTAGACCAGAACAGTAGGCCAGAACAGTAGACCAGAACAGTAGGCCAGAACAGTAGACCAGAACAGTAGGCCAGAACAGTAGGCCAGAACAGTAGGCCAGAACAGTAGGCCAGAACAGTAGGCCAGAACAGTAGTCTGTTTGGGAAAGATGTGTGATGATTGTGAGGTCACAACACAGGGACTTCAAAATTGCACATCAAGGGAACTGTACTGTTCAAGATGGGTTAAATGGAATAGTAGTATAACTGAAATCTGGACACTGAGTGTAGGTCTATAACCTCTCACATAGCTTTAATATTAACTCCTATAGAATTAAGCATTTCTTGCAGTGAAATGATACAACAAATGTACATTTTGACTGGGGTACAGCAGTGGAGAAATATAATTGATTTCTTTCAGCATCTTGAGATAATGAATGCGCGGTTAGGGACCGTGTGTAAAGGTGCTATTTTATTCAGCATCATAAAAACGGATAGTATTTCAACCACATAAAATATGCACCCAAGCTGAACTGAAATCTTATTTAAAAATATATGTTGGGTCTTTATAACAGCTTTTAATTTCCTTAAAACTGGAGTTATTGCATTTTTCCCCCCAGTCCCTAAATGTCTTTGCTTTGTGAGAGAAGCAACTTTACCCATGTCAACTAGATTTAAGCATTCATTCTATTGATTTATGACATTCTTGTGAGCAAGGGTTTATTTAGTCTTCTAGGGCAACAACTACTGACAGAAGAGAAGCTGCATGTATTTAATTATAGACAAGTTGACTAACAAATAGCATACCAAAATGTCGGAAATTATAAGCAGAAACATAGGCCTATTCAAAAAGGCCAGTCAAAAAATGGTTCCTCGCATTTTCTATATTTGCGGGTTAGGGTTGAGTGTGGGCCTCAGATTTTGACATATAGTCGGGCGGTTGCGGATGGGTTACTAGCAATTTCGGGTGGGTGCTGGTGAACAAACTGCTGACCCACGCATCACTGGTAGTCTCTCACAGCTGTAGTGCTGGGATGTCACCACTAGAGGACAGCATTGAGCCTACAGAACAGCATTAGCCCTAGAGAGTGGTAGGCAGACAGACAGACAGACAGACAGACAGATGTAGCCAGACACACATTGACCTTACTGACTGCTGTCCTAACATCCTCTTGACATCCTGGACAGATGTGTAGTTTTAATCCTAGTCCTAATCAGACTGAGTGCAGGGTGTCAACACACACAATTTCTCTCGATACATTCCTTTAGTACCTCTGCTCTCGCTACGTCAGTCTCCTTTCTCTTTCTGGGTTTTTAATCGGTTTCTCTGTATTCATCTGCCTCACTTTCTACACAAAGGGCAGAACCAGCAAGGGAGCCTTTTTCTCATGGTGACAGAGCATTCCTGTGTAACCCCCACTCCTCCCTCTATCCCACCCTCCTCTCCTAATTCCCTCCCCTCATTCACTCCCTGCAGCCAAATCTGCTGAATGGGGAAAAGACTTCTCCGTTATGGCAGTGGTCATACTAGCACAATAAAGACCTGGGTCCTGGAGTTTGTAACAGCAGAGTTGTGGGTTTGATTCCTGCAGGGGCCACATATACTGAATGTGTTTAGAGTCTGTTAAATGACCACATTATCAGTATTAAACATGACAAACAGACCTAGTCGTGTCCCAAAGGAGATGAAGAGAAGTGAGTGATCGCAGTTATGAAGTAACTATAATCCCATTCACAAGGATAGAGCTATACGTGGCTGGTAGTCTAGAATGAATGACTCACCACTATACCATCCCTGCCTCCTTCAGACAGCCCTGGAGGTCTGTGTCATATACACACACACACACACAACAATCTCTTGTCGCATACACACCTACACACAGTACAGTTACGACACACACACACACCTACATACACAGAGTTACTCCACTTGTCGTGCTCTCACCTACACACAGAGAGAAACAGGAAGTGTTGTTCAGACTCACCTACACAGATAGTTATTATTTTCATTGTACGGAAAAACATTCACAGCATGCTATTCACCTACACACACACACCCTGTCTTCACCTACCCTCACCCCACCCCCCGTGTTCACCTACACACACCCACCCTGTGTTCACCTACCCTCACCCCACCCCCCGTGTTCACCTACACACACACACCCTGTCTTTACCTACCCTCACCCCACCCCCCGTGTTCACCTACACACACCCACCCTGTGTTCATCTACCCTCACCCCACCCCCCGTGTTCACCTACACACACACACCCTGTCTTCACCTACCCTCACCCCACCCCCCGTGTTCACCTACACACACACACACCCTGTCTTCACCTACCCTCACCCCACCCCCCGTGTTCACCTACACACACCCACCCTGTGTTTACCTACCCTCACCCCACCCCCCGCATTCACCTGCCCACACCCCACCCCCCGCATTCACCTACCCACACCCCACCCCCCGCATTCACCTGCCCTCACCCCACCCCCCGCGTTCACCTACCCACCCCCCGTGTTCACCTGCCCTCACCCCACCCCCCGCATTCAGCTACCCACACCCCACCCCCCGCATTCACCTACCCACACCCCACCCCCCCGCATTTACCTACCCACACCCCACCCCCGCATTCACCTGCCCACACCCCACCCCCCGCATTCACCTACCCACACCCCACCCCCCGCATTCACCTACCCACACCCCACCCTTCACCTGCCCACACCCCACCCCCGCATTCACCTGCCCTCACCCCACCCCCCGCGTTCACCTACCCACCCCCCGCGTTCACCTACACACACCCCACCCCCCGCGTTCACCTACACACACCCCACCCCCCGTGTTCACCTACACACACCCCACCCCCCGTGTTCACCTACACACACCCCACCCCCCGTGTTCACCTACACACACCCCACCCCCCGTGTTCACCTACACACACCCCACCCCCCGTGTTCACCTACACACACACCCCACCCCCGTGTTCACCTACACACACACCCCACGTGTTCACCTACACACACCCCACCCCCCGTGTTCACCTACACACACCCCACCCCCCGTGTTCACCTACACACACCCCACCCCCCGTGTTCACCTACACACACCCCACCCCCCGTGTTCACCTACACACACCCCACCCCCGTGTTCACCTACACACACCCCACCCCCCGTGTTCACCTACACACACCCCACCCCCCGTGTTCACCTACACACACCCCACCCCCCGTGTTCACCTACACACACCCCACCCCCCGTGTTCACCTACACACACCCCACCCCCCGTGTTCACCTACACACACCCCACCCGCTCACAGTATAACTGAACACAACCTGACTCATAGATAGATTCCCATCTCCACAGAGTGGGGCTGTGTCCTAAATGGCCCCCTATTCCCTATGACCCGAGCCCTGGTAAAATGTAGTGCACTATATAGGAAATATGGTGCCGTTTGGGAGCATCCCAGAGCGGTGTCCACCACCTCAACCCCTGCTCTATCTCTGTGTGTTGTTTGATGAATGGGAGCACAGCAGGTTGGTGTAGTCCAGCACTGTTAAATACAATGTGTTTCATTGGTAAAACATGTTACTATCGATGTTCCGGAACTGATTGTCTGTCTGACTGACTCATACAGCATGAATGGAGGATAAGTACCTACTAGAATCAGAATCACACACTGGGAGAGAGATGGGGGCCGGGGCAGAGAGACAGAGGGAGAGAGATGGGGGGCCGGGGCAGAGAGACAGAGGGAGAGAGATGGAGGGCCGGGGCAGAAAGAAAGAGGGAGAGAGATGGAGGGCCGGGGCAGAAAGAAAGAGAGGGAGATGGGGGGCCGGGGCAGAGAGACAGAGGGAGAGAGATGGGGGGCCGGGGCAGAGAGACAGAGGGAGAGAGATGGGGGGCCGGGGCAGAGAGACAGAGGGAGAGAGATGGGGGGCCGGGGCAGAGAGACAGAGGGAGAGAGATGGGGGGCCGGGGCAGAGAGACAGAGGGAGAGAGATGGGGGGCCGAGGCAGAGAGACAGAGGGAGAGAGATAGGGGGCCGGGGCAGAGAGACAGAGGGAGAGAGATGGGGGGCCAGGGCAGAGACACAGAGGGAGAAAGATGGGGGGCCGAGGCAGAGAGAAAGAGGGAGGTAGGGCATGGAGTGAGGGACAGAGAAACAATGAAAGACACAGAAAGAGACAGAGAGAAAGTTGATGAGAAAAAAAGGAGAGACATTGAAAGAGAGAGGGAAGTCAGACAGGGAGAGAGACATTGAAAGAGAGAGGGAAGTCAGACAGGGAGAGAGAGGGGAGAAGCAGAGAGAAAGAAAGAGAGAGAAAGAGAAGGAGGGTGTCAGGTTCCAGGTGTCAGGTTCACCCAGAGTGGAATTCCAATGGAAGGCTATGCCGGAGCTGTGCCACAGGATGCATGTACACTGAGTGGGTGAATGGGCAAGACAAAAAATGTAAGTGCCTTTGAACGGGTATGATAGTAGGTGCCAGGCGCAATGGTTTATGTCAAGAACTGCAACGCTGCTGGGTTTTTCATGCTCAACAGTTTCCCCGTGTGTATCAAGAATGGTCCACCACCCAAAGGACATCCAACCAACTTGACACAAAAAACTGTGGGAAGCTTCAGAGTCCACATGGACCAGCATCCCTGTGGAATGCTTTCAACACCTTGTAGAGTCCATGGCCAGACGAATTGAGGTGTTCTGAGGGCAAAACATTAGGAAGATGTTCTCAATATTTTGTACACTCAGTGTACACTGACAGCCAGGCATGATAATGGCCACACACACACACACACACACACACACACACACACACACACACACACACACACACACACACACACACACACACACACACACACACACACACACACACACACACACACACACACACACACACACACACACACACACACACGGGACACACACGGGACACAGCAGAGTGTAGCCTAATAAATATTTCACCGGCGTGAAAGAAAAGACAAGTTGAGAAGTGTATTGTCTTTCCCAGACTTCTCCATTCAACCTCTCACACAGGAGAGCCAAACATCACAAACCACAACCTGACCTCTCTGGGTCACCACTGACCTGTACAGCCACGAGGGCATTAGCAGCTTATGTTTCCTCCTGTCGCTATTTCTAGTGTGTATGTGATGAACGGGATGTCCAGCCTGTACTGTAGGTACAGCTAATTACACTAAAAGTAGTCTCTTGTGACGGACGTCATGGAGTAGTGGGAGATGTGATTCTGGGTGCTGACATTCCACTGAAAGGAGAGCCAGGGTAGCGAGGGTTAAATCACACGTCACATCTGAACACAATGCAGGGCTTCTCCATGTCTTTTAGGTGGTTTAAGGAGTCTGGCTTCAATAGCTGTTTCTGCTTTAGTGAAATGGGATGGAGGGATCCTGCATAGCTTTACAGTAACTGGGACTTTCCACTACTTTTACTGCTGGCTTGGTTCTATGTAGCATTTTGCATAGGGAAAACAGGAGATGTTCGACCAGAGTTATTTCACTTCTCATCCTCATCTCACATCAATATGTACATGTTATAGCTTGCACAAGTTTAAACAGGAGACTGAGTTTCTTTGTTTGTATGCCTTCAGCCAAACCAACGCCAGCAGGTGTTTAGTGGCTAGGCTTCTTACCATGAATTTCCATTCAGCCAGGATCAGGAAGCACAAACAACCTCGGATTGGCCTTTGCACTTTGAAAACCCACAACTTTGACTGATGATTTTGAATACATGCAAAAGCAAGAGTTAGTTGAGAGCATTGCTAGAGTGTAGGATGAGCATTAGACACGCATGGCGTGACCCACACAAGGAGTCAGACATGAGGAGAGGACCAGGTATTTACTCCACATCATTACAGATGATAATAGACCACTATAAAGGGATAATACTTGTCAAGCTCAATTACATTTTAGTAATTTAGCAGATGCTCTTTTACAGAGCGACTTTTGGTTAGTGCATTCATCTTAAGATAGCTAGGCTCATGATGAGTCTTACAATGTATTGTAACTACATTCAAAACTGCTGTATTTTAGCTTAAACAACCTCCTGGCTAGGCCCAGCCCTATCCTACTCTACCACAGTCCAGCAGCCCCTTAGTGGGGCAGAGGCTCCCAGATGCAAGGGTGTCCAACAGTCCGGGAATGTATTACTATACTGTACTGTACTACTATACTGTATTACTATACCGTACTACTATACTGTATTACTATACTGTATTACTATACATACTGTATTACTATACCGTATTACTATACCGTATTACTATACTACTATACTACTATACTACTATACTGTATTACTATACTGTATTACTATACTATACCGTATTACTATACTGTATTACTATAATATACTGTATTACTATACTGTATTACTATACTATACCGTATTACTATACTGTATTACTATACTGGCTCAAGGGGAAATCCTCTTTACAGGTGTGTCTTATCCACAATCCAGTGATGTCATGTAGTTGATATCTATGGTCTTATACAATGCTATGATCTGTTATACTGTACCATACAGTAACATCTTATCCTATCCTATCCTTATCCTATCCAATACAGGATTCAAAAATATGAGGATGCATCAAATACTGTATAGACAACCTTTAGGGAATTAGGATGTGCTAATGGTTTAATGTGGCTTGTAATCAGTAAAAGATGTTATTAAGTGCTTATTAAGTATTGTTAAGGTGTTATATAGGTGTTATTAAAACAAACAACATCTTATACGCAGACAGGCAGCACATGTAAACGTCAGCCAACTCTCCTGTTTACACAACTGACAATTGAGAAGGACTGAAATGATCCGAAACCTCAGATAAGGTCAGGTACTTGGTACTATACAGTCACTAGCTATCAGCTCTGGTCAGGTAGCTAGTAACTGTATAGTACTAAGTATCAGCTCTGGTCAGGTAGCTAGTAACTGTATAGTACTAAGTATCAGCTCTGGTCAGGTAGCTAGTAACTGTATAGTACTAACTATTAGCTCTGGTCAGGTAGCTAGTAACTGTATAGTACTAAGTATCAGCTCTGGTCAGGTAGCTAGTAACTGTATAGTACTAAGTATCAGCTCTGGTCAGGTAGCTAGTAACTGTATAGTACTAAGTATCAGCTCTGGTCAGGTAGCTAGTAACTGTATAGTACTAACTATTAGCTCTGGTCAGGTAGCTAGTAACTGTATAGTACTAACTATTATCTCTGGTCAGGTAGCTAGTAACTGTATAGTACTAACTATTAGCTCTGGTCAGGTAGCTAGTAACTGTATAGTACTAAGTATCATCTCTGGTCAGGTAGCTAGTAACTGTATAGTACTAAGTATCAGCTCTGGTCAGGTAGCTAGTAACTGTATAGTACTAAGTATCAGCTCTGGTCAGGTAGCTAGTAACTGTATAGTACTAACTATTAGCTCTGGTCAGGTAGCTAGTAACTGTATAGTACTAAGTATTAGCTCTGGTCAGGTAGCTAGTAACTGTATAGTACTAAGTATCAGCTCTGGTCAGGTAGCTAGTAACTGTATAGTACTAAGTATCAGCTCTGGTCAGGTAGCTAGTAACTGTATAGTACTAAGTATCAGCTCTGGTCAGGTAGCTAGTAACTGTATAGTACTAACTATTAGCTCTGGTCAGGTAGCTAGTAACTGTATAGTACTAACTATCAGCTCTGGTCAGGTAGCTAGTAACTGTATAGTACTAAGTATCAGCTCTGGTCAGGTAGCTAGTAACTGTATAGTACTAAGTATCAGCTCTGGTCAGGTAGCTAGTAACTGTATAGTACTAACTATTAGCTCTGGTCAGGTAGCTAGTAACTGTATAGTACTAACTATTAGCTCTGGTCAGGTAGCTAGTAACTGTATAGTACTAACTATCAGCTCTGGTCAGGTAGCTAGTAACTGTATAGTACTAACTATTAGCTCTGGTCAGGTAGCTAGTAACTGTATAGTACTAAGTATTAGCTCTGGTCAGGTAGCTAGTAACTGTATAGTACTAAGTATCAGCTCTGGTCAGGTAGCTAGTAACTGTATAGTACTAAGTATCAGCTCTGGTCAGGTAGCTAGTAACTGTATAGTACTAAGTATCAGCTCTGACAGGCTCTGACTGACCGTGTGTACAGAAGAGCCGGAGGATGCGGAGAGGGAGGGCGAGTGCTGCTTGCTGCCCGGGAGGACACTCCTCTTGGGATAGTCGCTGTAGTCGGGAGGGGGGAGGACCATGGAGGAATCATCTGTCTCTGTGTCCTGGTGGAGCAGGTTCACCACGCTCTTACTGCGCATGGGAGGAGCCCCCACACTGTGGAGAAAGAGGGAGAGAGGGAAGGAAAGAGAGAGGGGAGGGAGGAAGAAGTAAGGAAGGAGAGAGAGGGGAGGGAGGGAGGGAGAATAAAGGAGAGAGGAGGGAGGGAGTTCTGATCAGCAAAGGTCATCAGACTAGGAGAGTAGAGGAAACACTATGAGACAACAAGTCTGGATGAAACCTGTGTGTGTGTGTGTGTGTGTGTGTGTGTGTGCCTGCTTGAGTGAAATGAAATCTTACCTGTTTTTATTCACTATTGGCTCTGAATATGCCCGGCAATAGGATGATGGAAACCATCCCCTCCTGGAACACAGACAGAGAGAGAAAGAGAGAGAGAGAGGGAGGTGATTACACTTGTATACTACTCCCATCTCCCCAGCTTTTTTCTACAGGCCCCTGGATAACCCTCAGACACTCCTAATACATTGACATCCACACTGAAGTACACAATCCCCTGGAAGCTGCTTCTCTACACACCACTCCATCATGCAGTAGCTGAATAGAATCCCCTTTTCAGGATTCTGCATCTTCAACCTCTCTATAGCTGTCTAACAGGTGGCGAGATAGACGTGAGGCCATTATGGTAGAATAAGCCTTCCCTGTGGCTCAGTTGGTAGAGCATGGTGTTTGTAATGCCAGCATGGTGTGTGCAACGCCAAGGTTGTGGGTTCGATTCCCACGGGGGGCCAGTACAAAGAAAATGCATGAGTGAAATGTATGTATTCACTACTGTAAGTCGCTCTGGATAAGAGCGTCTGCTAAATGACTAAACTGTAACTGTATAATCATCATAGGCCTCTGAATGGACAAATCATTGACTCCATACAAATCCCTGTGAGAAATGTTCATATTTGTCCATTTGTTTACTGGGCTTCAGAATGGGCAGCTGGGTGTGGCCAGTGTTTAACTAGATTAGAACAGTGAGAAATGTTCATATTTGTCCATTTGTTCACTGGGCTTCAGAATAGGCAGCTGGGTGTGGCCAGTGTTTAACTAGATTAGAAATGTTCATATTTGTTCACTGGGCTTCAGAATGGGCGGCAGGGTGCGGCCAGTGTTTAACTAGAATACATAAAGGCTGGGGGTACTGTATCAACTTCCAGCTTCCCTGTTAAAAGCACCACAGTGAACCATGCTGTAGGGTTTAGGTAGTGATCACATTTCACTAACCTGATCTGGAACCAGGCCAACATTTCACAGTCACATGCCTCTCATTCTCTCAGTCTACCGTCTCAAAGGGTATCAAAAAATCATAGATGACAGATTTTTGTCATATAGCCTTGTGAACATAATGAATATGATGAATTATTCATGTTTTCACAAGATATTAATTAAATGTATTTCATTCCTGTCCATGACACTCTTCATCACACTATGGTGGTGGAGGGATACATGTGGATGTTATCAGTGTGTGTTGCTAGGTGACTGACCCAGATCCATCTGACTGAGGTGTGACAGATAGGTGTCTCATCAACTCAATGACATCACACTGCAGGGACCTCCACAAGAACCCTACACTGTATCAATGGCACATATCTAGGTAACATCCCAAAAGCCACCCTATTTAGTGCACTGCTTTTGACATGTATATAAGAGTCCATCATCTCTAGAATCTGTATAGAACATGTACAGCATCATGTCAGGAATACAACACCTTTTTAAAAGTTCATTTTAAGCCTTGATTCAGCAAAAACATCAGAGATTCAAATGGCTGTGATTCTCTCCTTTCTCTACCTCTTTCCCCCTCTCCCCCCACTCCTTCCCCTCTCTCCTCCTCTCCTTCTGTCTCCTCTGTTTTTCTGCCTCCAGCCATGCGCTGATTGTATTCCCCAGTGTGAGCCGGCTCCCAGGCAGCGCTTAGCGATCCCAGAGCACGGCGCCCAGCCAGCCCCACCTGGAGTGGTCCAGTTAAGGGGAGCTCAATCAAATCAACATCTAATCAGGACCGGAACTACCACATGTACACAGCAGCTGGCGGTGTGTGTATAAATGCATGTGTGTGCGTTAGGGCTGGGCGGTATACCATATTGTACTTTATACAGGTATTGATGCACGGAACGGTTTGGGTTTTTACTTTACCTTCTATAACAGTTTGTTAAATGTGATACCCGTTTGTAAAGTCCATTTTTATCATTTACTCTGCTACTTGAGTCATTCCTCTCTGCTCTCTCTCCACGCCGCTTTGCCACATAGACCTAGTCCCACCCCGTCACTCAAGGACCACATTTGTTGTTGCTTGACCACGAGACTTTCGTTCAGTCTGCATGGTCAATGCAGCACATGCAACAATGTCGATGACAACGATGTTGTTTCCACTTTGATCTTAATATAAATCCACAAGCGTCCTATAATTACAATATTAGTTTGTGTTTCTTACATCTCCAACAGCTAGTTTGTATTTTCTTAGCAAGTTAAGCTAAATCGTGTTAGCCACTAATGCTAATCGCTAGTTAGCTGGTTAGCTAACTAGCTCATAAAAGTACTGAGTCAGAGCAAACGTAGCTAGCTAATACAGCCTGCTACCGGTACTGGTGGAGGCATAAATCAGCGTTGTTTGTGCAAAAGTATCTTCTAAATCAAAGAGGAATAGGCGAAGCATGAATATGTTGGCTATATGAATAAAGTTTTAATGTTGCCAAAGATCACATGGTCCACTAGGAAACACTGGACATCACTTTGGTTCCTACCCTGTCACAATAACTCATCCATGGCATTTTCATTCGTTGTCATGTCAAACAACACTATTATGCCCACTATTATTTATATTCTAACTATAGAATTATAATAAACATTATATTTCCATGATTCCAAAAGTTCACCCAAGGGTTTTGATCTAAATCGCAATTGCAACATTTGGTTAAAAATAAGGCCTAGTATTTTTGCCCATATTGTGGCAGTGTGGAAATTATCTCAAATGAGTGCATGGAATGCAGAAATTGATGGAAAATAATACAAAATTATTTTAGGTTGAAGTTGAATTGAACAGTATAAAATAATCCAAATGGAGATAGACCCATTGAAATAATTTAGAATATATGTGTTGTCACGCACTACTCATAAAGCAAATTTAGACACAAAAACATAAAATACCGTCATACTGTGAAAAATACCATATATGATATGATATTTTGGCCATATTGCCCAGCCCTAGTGTGTGTGTGTGCATCACCGTATGTAAGTGTGTGTCTCTCTCTAACTTACTGCCTGGTCTTCTCCAGTTCTCCGTAGAGCCATCCGTCCCTCTCATCAGGTATGAGCAGGGTGATGATGTCTCCCTCGTCAAAGCTAAGCAGCGTAGCATTGGTCCCAGAGGTGTGGGGGAAGATGGTGCGGACCCTGGGTCTCTTCACAATGTTGTTGAGTCCTGTGGCCACAGACACTGACCTGGGACCTAGACCGCCACTCTCCTCCCCTCCATTGTCCCTGTAGTCTGGAGAGAGAGGGAGAGAGAAGGGTTAATATACAGACACATGTACACAGGTCCATGCATGCACCCACACCAGCGATCAGCGGGGAGGACATGCGAGCGAGCACACACGCACTCTCACACACACTCTCACACACACTCTCACACACACTCTCACACACACTACCTGTGACACTCTCAGTCTCTCTGGTGACTGAGTTTGTTGTGGGTGTGTCCTGCGTGAACATACTGGCCAATGGGCTGGTCTGAGCCTTCAGTGCCGGGGCAGGGGGTGGAACTGTGTCCCGGAATATGGAGTTGCTCTGACCACAGGAAGTGGAACACAGGAAGGGGATAGTATGAGTGCTAGAATGTACAGTTGTTAGTAGTTAACCTGCCATTGGTAGTGGTACATTAGCAGTTAACCTGCCATTGGTACATTAGTAGTTAACCTGCCATTGGTACATTAGTATTATTATTATTTTACCTTTATTTAACTAGGCAAGTCAGTTAAGGACAAATTCTTATTTACAATAACAGCCTAGGAACAGTGGGTTAACTGCCTTGTTCAGGGGCAGAACGACCGATTTTAACCTTGTCAGCTCGGGGATTCGATCTAGCAACCTTTCGGTTACAAGTCCAACGCTCTAACCATTAAGCTGCCGCCTAGTGGTTAACCTGCCATTGGTAGTGATACATTAGTAGTTAACCTGCCACTGGTAGTGGTACATTAGTAGTTAACCTGCCATTGGTAGTGGTACATTAGTAGTTAACCTGCCACTGGTAGTGGTACATTAGTAGTTAACCTGCCATTGGTAGTGGTACATTAGTAGTTAACCTGCCATTGGTAGTGGTACATTAGTAGTACAGGTTTTTACCATTTCATTATGATGAAATCACTGAAGCCATAGTGTCTCACAAGGTATCTGTGCTGTGTTCTCTCTCACATTGAATCAGAAATAGATAGATATTCTAATTAATAAATTGTTTTCTAAATGGTTAATGAATGAGTGATTCTGCCTTCTCACCCTACTGTGTCTCTGGGAGACGGGGGAGGCCTGGGGGGTGATGGACACTGGGGTGCGAAGACCCTCAATCATAGACATCACGCTCTCCGGCACGTTGGTGGCGTCGCCACACTTGTCCTGCCAGGTGGGCAGCTTCCCGAAAAGCATGTCTCTGGCCTGGGGTCAGAGAAGGAACAGCAGCAGTCATAGTAGTTACTGTAGAATGGGAGCCTTGGGTTTGTGATGTGGTACCCCGCTAGACATTTGTATGATAAACGTGGTACACAGATGGTGGTTATGGTCAGTGTGATCTGGATCTAATTCCACCCCTAGCCTTTAGGCCACATCCCCTTAAAACCCACATAATTTTAATGGATTGAAATCATGTTCAGGTTTTCTACTGACTGAGAACCTAGGAGGCACTGTAGCATAGTTCCAATACCTTGTCGTGGAAGGCAGCGATCTGATAGGAGAAGGTGCAGTGTTTGTCCACCAGGAAGCAGAAGCGTCTCTTCTCCTCCAGCAGAGCCTCCTTGCAGCCGTCGGCGATGAACTTCTGCATGTCCATCTGCCCTGACCTCAGCGTCTCCAGGCACTGCACAACACAACAGGCCAATGACATGCTGTTATCTCAACTGCAACGACCAATCGTACACAAATATCTTGCTGCACTGACCAATCACATGCTCTCACCTCACTGCAAAGACCAATCACACAGTCTTGCCACATAGACATAGCTCAGCCAATCAGAGCTGCCTAGCATCGTAGGTATCAGGAAGTGAAAGGGCATTGTGACGAGAGGTGCAGAGATATAGGCTGGCTGGACGTTCTAATCTCTGTGTGGCAGGCAGAGACAGAGATACAGAGAGGTATTGTAGGGATACTGTACAAGGGAATGGGATGGGTTTTATTATCTAACATGGCTGACAAAGAAGAATAGATGAGGGATAGGGAGGTGACAGTAGCAGACATGCTGACAGAAGAATAGATGAGGGTTAAGGAGGAGCAGCAGCAAAATATACTGTGTGTCTAGGAGACAAAGTACATTCAAACTAGGCATGGGAGCTGGACAAGGTCAGTCGAAACGCTGAGTTTGTATGAGTTTGTTTAGTGTGTCTTTTGCTGCGTTTACATAGGGAGCCCAAATCTGACCTTTTTGGCACTAATTGGTATTTTGACCAATCGGATCATCTCTGAAAAAGATGTGATGTGCAATGATCTGATGCGATTGGTCAAAAAGATGAGAATTGGGCTGCCTGTGTAAACGCAGCCTAGGAGTCTTATCTGAAGGCACATTTAAAAACTTGGCACAGGATCTGAACAAGGTCAGTCGAAACATTTAGTTTGTATTGCTGAACGCTGAATTAAAAATGCCATGTGGGAGTGAACAAAGAGTGTGTGGACAATGACACAACCTTCTTTTGTGTGTCTTATCTTCCATCACAGACATGGGTCACTCAGGGGTCAGAGTCTCTGATCTATGTGGGTGTGAATGGCTCTTATAACTTTGTCATCTATGGCTAAGTTTATGATCTCTCTATTCCTTTTCACTGTGTTTCTGTGGCTGGCAACTGTCAATATTTACAATCAATACAGTTCTATTGATTTGATTGGAAATGGAACCGAATGGGAGACCAATGAGCACACAGCACAGTGAGTTGTGATGTAAATATTGATCCTTGCTATCTGGGATCGTTGGTACATCTCTACCCCATTGAAGTTGACATGTAAAATGGTAAGGGTTAAGGTTAGGGTTTAGGGTCGAGATGTCCCAATGATCCCGGATAGCACTAACCTGTAAATACTTGGTACAACAATGACAAAAACAAAGACTAGTCAACAAACGTGTAAAATGGATGCCACTATGTGTTGAATTATCAAAGTAGTTAATCTACTGTAGACTGAAGTATAATAGCTGTCTTTAAAGTGTGTGCACTGAAACATATGACATTGTTGTAGATACAGAGGAAAGATTATTATTGGATGTATTGTTTGAGATTAGTATTGAGATGATGTGTGTGCAGTTCATTAGAACTAAGACATACACATGCTATAGGGTCCTTTAACCATATCTCTTTATGGACCTATTTATCTTGATTACATTTCATATGATCCTACAATGTCCCTGCAGCTCAAATCAATCTAGGTACATGAATCTGTAAGGAGAACACGGACAAAAAGAGCTTTGATTCATTGAAGACTTCCATCAGTGAATGCTTGACCCAGTTGCTTACATGTGACATAGCAGCCAGTGTGCAGTATGGGTCTTGGGAACTCATTCACCCAGAAACACCTGGCATAACAACAGACCTGCACAAGTGACAGGTACCAGAGATATACCCACACACACCCCCCTCGTTTCAAATAAAACTGTGAAGGACCTCGGCGTTACTCTGGACCCTGATCTCTCTTTTGAAGAACATATCAAGACTGTTTCAAGGACAGTTTTTTTCCATCTACGTAACATTGCAAAAAATCTGAAACTTTCTGTCCAAAAATTATGCAGAAAAATGAATCCATGCTTTTGTCACTTCCAGGTTAGACTACTGCAATGCTCTACTTTCCGGCTAAAGCAATAAATAAACTTCAGTTAGTGCTAAATACGACTGCTAGAATCCTGACTAGAACCCAAAAATGTGATCATATTACTCCAGTGCTAGCCTCTCTACACTGGCTGTTAAGGCAAGGGCTGAGTTCAAGGTTTTACTGCTAACCTACAAAACATTACATGGGCTTGCTCCTACCCATCTTTCCGATTTAGTCCTGCCGCACATACCTACACGTACGCTACGGTCACAAGATGCAGGCCTCCTAATTGTCCCGAGAATTTCTAAGCAAAGACCTGGAGGCAGGGCTTTCTCCTATAGAACTCAATTTTTATGGAATGGTCTGCCTACCCATGTGTGAGAGAGACTCGGTCTCAACCTTTAAGTCTTTATTGAAGACTCATCTCTTCAGTAGGTCCTACGATTGAGTGTAGTCTGGCCCAGGAGTGTGAAGGTGAACGGAAAGGCACTGGAGCAATGAACCGCCCTTGCTGTCTCTGCCTGGCCGGTTCCCCTCACTCCACTGGGATTCTCTGCCTCTAACCCTATTACAGGGGCTGAGTCACTGGCTTACTGGTGCTCTTCCATGCCGTCCCTAGGAGGGGTGCGTCACTTGAGTGGGTTGAGTCACTGACGTGGTCTTCCTGTCTGGGTTGGCTCCCCCCTTGGGTTGTGCCGTGGCGGAGATCTTTGTGGGCTATACTCGGCCTTGTCTCAGGATGGTAACTTGGTGGTTGAAGATATCCCTCTCGTGGTGTGGGGGCTGTGCTTTGGCAAAGTGGGTGGGGTTATATCCTGCCTGTTTGGCCCTGTCCGGGGGTATCATCAGATGGGCCCCCTGACCCGTCCTGTCTCAGCCTCCAGTATTTATTCTGCAGTAGTTTATGTGTCGGGGGGCTAGGGTCAGTCTGTTATATCTGGAGTATTTCTCCCGTCCTATCCGGTGTCCTGTGTGAATTTAAGTATGCTCCCTCTAATTCCCTTTTTCTCTCTCTCGGAGGACCTGAGCCCTAGGACCATGCCTCAGGACTACCTGGCATGATGACTCCTTGCTGTCCCCAGTCCACCTGGCCGTGCTGCTGCTCCAGTTTCAACTCTTCTGCCTGCGGCTATGGAACCCTGACCTGTTCACCAGACGTGCTACCTGTCCCAGACCTGCTGTTTTCAACTCTCTAGAGACAGCAGGAGCGGTAGAGATACTCTCAATGATCGGCTATGAAAAGCCAATTGACATTACTCCTGAGGTGCTGACCAGTTGCACCCTCGACAACCACTGTGGTTATTATTATTTGACCATGCTGGTCATTTATGAACATTTGAACATCTTGGCCATGTTCTGTTATAATCTCCACCCGGCACAGCCAGAAGAGGACTGGCCACCCCTCATAGCCTGGTTCCTCTCTAGGTTTCTTCCTAGGTTTTGGCCTTTCTAGGGAGTTTTTCGTAGCCACCGTGCTTCTACACCTGCATTGTTTGCTGTTTGGGGTTTTAGGCTAGGTTTCTGTACAGCACTTTGAGATATCAGCTGATGTAAGAATGGCTATATAAATTAATTTGAACCCTGTGTAAAGTCAACCCGTTTCAATATGCTGTTTACCTACTTACCTAACACACACACACACACAGTTAAAGGTGGGGGACAGACTAGGGCTGCACGGTGAGATCCCCATCTCGTCATCACAACACTGCAAAATCACCTTGCAGCCGTACAGCACAGTATGTTACCCATAACAACAACACCATGTGACAACACACGATTCAATGTAATCTACCCTCCACACACTCTTTCACCAGCTTCCTGTCCCTATTGGAGCTCTTGAGTCATAGAGGAAATGGGAAAAGCCTTCCTATGGTAATTTGTTGTGGTCTCCATCCAGTTACTGGTCTGTATAATGAATTCAGGGTTTCCTTCAGGTCAAAAGTAGTTTACTATAACTGGAATAGGGGGTCATTCTGGATTGGTGTGCATTGTTAGGTATGACTGTACTGTTGGATTGGTGTGTATTATTGTGTATTGTTAGGTATTACTGCACTGTTGGAGCTAGAAACACATCCTTCACTCATGCTGCCAAACATGCCCTCGTAAAACTGACCATCCTACCGATCCTCGACTTCGGCGATGCCATTTACAAAATAGCCTCCAATACCCTACTCAATAAATTGGATGCAGTCTATCACAGTGCCATCCGTTTTGTCACCAAAGCCCCATATACTACCCACCACTGCGACCTGTACGCTCTCGTTGGCTGGCCCTCGCTTCATACTCGTTGCCAAACCCACTGACTCCAGGTCATCTACAAGACCCTGCTAGGTAAAGTCCCCCCTTATCTCCGCTCACTGGTCACCATAGCAGCACCCACCTGTAGCACGCGCTCCAGCAGGTATATCTCTCTGGTCACCCCCAAAGCAAATTCCTCCTTTGGCCGCCTCTCCTTCCAGTTCTCTGCTGCCAATGACTGGAACGAACTACAAAAATCTCTGAAACTGGAAACACTTATCTCCCTCTCTAGCTTTAAGCACCAGCTATCAGAGCAGCTCACAGATTACTGCACTTGTACATAGCCCATCTATAATTAGCCCAAACAACTACCGCTTCCCCTACTGTATTTATTTATTTAGCTCCTTTGCACCCCAGTATTTCTACTTTGCACATTCATCCACTGCAATCTAGCATTTCAGTGTTTTACTTGCTATATTGTATTTACTTCGCCACCGTGGCCTTTTTATTGCCTTTACCTCCCTTATCTCACCTCATTTGCTCACATTGTATATAGACTTATTTTTCTACTGTATTATTGACTGTATGTTTGTTTTACTCCATGTGTAACTCTGTGTTGTTGTATGTGTCGAACTGCTTTGCTTTATCTTGGCCAGGTCAGTTGTGAATGAGAACTTGTTCTCAACTTGCCTACCTGGTTAAATAAAGGTGAAATAAAAATAAATAAGCATTTCTCTGCACCTGTGATCACATCTGCAAAATATGTATGCGACCAACACAATTTGATTTGGTTAAAGTAGTGCACTATTTAGGGACTAAGGTGTCATTCTAGTCAAAACTTGTGCACTGTATAGGGAATAGGCTGATATTCTGGCCAAAAGTAGTGCACAATCAGACAAGGCAAGTGTATGCACATAAGAGCACACAGTCAGACACGAGGACAGTAACACAGTGACATGCATACAGGATCTCTAAAAAAAAAAATAAGCCATTTTGCAATTTGCTTCACATTTTACTAATTTCCCAGAGCCCACCTCCTAGACTTCCTACAAGAGGCCCACCATTGTTTGGGTTACCTGTGACAATGCTGGCCTTTCCCATAACACCACCTCCTCCTCATGGGAGCCATAACATCACCACCTCCTCATCATGGGAGCCATAACATCACCACCTCCTCCTCATCATGGGAGCCATAACACCACCTCCTCCTCATCATGGGAGCCATAACACCACCTCCTCCTCATCATGGGAGCCATAACACCACCTCCTCCTCATCATGGGAGCCATAACACCACCTCCTCCTCATGGGAGCCATAACACCACCTCCTCCTCATCATGGGAGCCATAACATCACCACCTCCTCCTCATCATGGGAGCCATAACACCACCTCCTCCTCATCATGGGAGCCATAACACCACCTCCTCCTCATCATGGGAGCCATAACACCACCTCCTCCTCATCATGGGAGCCATAACACCACCTCATCCTCATGGGAGCCATAACACCACCTCCTCCTCATCATGGGAGCCATAACACCACCTCATCATGGGAGCCATAACACCACCTCATCCTCATGGGAGCCATAACACCACCTCCTCCTCATCATGGGAGCCATAACACCTCATCCTCATCATGGGAGCCATAACACCACCTCATCCTCATCATGGGAGCCATAACACCACCTCATCCTCATCATGGGAGCCATAACAATCACCACCTCCTCATCATGGGAGCCATAACACCACCTCCTCCTTATCACTGACGCGTGCGTGCAGAGCTATACTGCAATCATTTGCCCTCCATGTACTAAGATAAAGCCACAGGGACCTGAAACACCAACCTGGATAATTCAAATATTCCTGCGTGTGTGTGTTCCTGTGTGTGTGTGTGTATATATATATATATATATATATATATATATATATATATATATATATATATATATATATATATATATATATATATATATATATATATATATATGCGAGTGAAACATTGGTGTGAAATGTAATAAATGCAACCATCCTGGTTGACACAATACATCTGTCAAGGCTAAATAATGGCTGTTGCTATGGACACATATCTTTAGTTCTCTGGAAACAGGTAGGAAAGAAAGGCGAGAGAGAGAGAAAGTGAGAGAGAGCGAGGGAGAAAGGGAGAGCGAGAGAGAGGGAGGGCCAAGAGACCGAGGGAGGGCCAAGAGACCGAGAGAGTGCGCGAGGGGGGGGTCAGGTAAATTACCAGTGTAATTCTTGGGAATTATTGGTCAATGAAGAGGCAGTACCCAGGAAGTGTTTAGCTGTACTGGTGAGTCATCTACAGCTAAGCCCCTGTGTCTCAGCCCAGACGTCAGGCCATCTGTCTGTCTGCCCCAGAGAATGACTGGCATACAGACAGAACGACACTCAGATCACTAGGGATTCTGACTCAGAACACTGATCCCTCAGAAGCCTGAACAGACAGCAAAACAGGGAGATTGTCGGTCTCTCTCTCCATGTGGCCAGAGAGAGAGGAATGAGAGAGACCGACAGAGAGAGAGGAATGAGAGAGAGAGCGAGAGAGACAGGAATGTGAGAGAGAAAGAGGAATTAAATTTTATTATCTATTTTAGTCCTTATTTGGACTAATCTTCCAAGAGTCCTTAAATATTAAAATACAATTTATAATACAATCACATTTTCACGTATACCACACTGTTACAAACAGACATAATACACTGACATATTGACCAGATAAATACTCTTAACAGTCTGAAAGGATAGATTGATTGATTCATCTACCAAAGTCCTGCACAACCTTCCAATTTATTATATTTCAAATGGTTCTAAAGTATTGTTTGAATTTATATACTGAAAGGTTTCTGGTGTGCTCAGATTAATAATTACATTTCTGTATTGCTCTCTTTATTGCTCTGTCTGGATAACACACACAGTTGAAGTCAGAAGTTTACATACGCTTAGGTTGGAGTCATTAAAACTCGTTTTTCAACCACTCCACACATTTCTTGTCCAACAATTGTTTACAGACAGATTTTTTTCACTTATAATACACTGTATTACAATTCCAGTGGGTCAGAAGATTACATACACTAAGTTGACTGTGCCTTTAAACAGCTTGGAAAATCCAGAAAATGATGTCATGGCTTTAGAAGCTTCTGATAGGCTAATTGACATCATTTGACCATCCCAAACGTGAAGCACGGGGGTGGCAGCATCATGTTGTGGGGGTGCTTTGCTGCAGGAGGGACTGGTGCACTTCACAAAATAGACAGCATCATGAGGACGAAAAATTATGTGGATATATTGAAGCAAAATCTCAAGACATCAGTCAGGAAGTTAAAGCTTGGTCGCAAATGGGTCTTCCAAATGGACAATGACCCCAAGCATACTTCCAAAGTTGTGGCAAAATGGCTTAAGGACAACAAAGTCAAGGTATTGGAGTGACCATCACAAAGCCCTGACCTCAGTCCTATAGAAATGTTGTGGGCAGAACTGAAAAAGCGTGTGCGAGCAAGGAGGCCTACAAACCTGACTCAGTTACACCAGCTCTGTTAGGAGGAATTTGCCAAAATTCACCCAACTTAGAGTGGGAAGCTTGGGGAAGGCTACCCGAAACGTTTGACCCAAGTTAAACAATTTAAAGGCAATGCTACCAAATACTAATAGAGTGTAGGTAAACTTCTGACCCACTGGGAATGTGATGAAAGAAATAAAAGCTGAAATAAATCACTGTACTATTATTCTGACATTTCACATTCTTACAATAAAGTGGTGATCCTAACTGACCTAAGACAGGGAATTTTTACTAGGATTAAATGTCAGGAATTGTGAAAAACTGAGTTTAAATGTATTTGGCTAAGGTGTTGGTAAACTTCGCACTTCACCTGTAGATGTTGGATAATCTATTCTTAGTATTTACTGAATGTCGGTCTCTTACCAACTGAATACTGTTTGGCTGCTTTAAATGGTGTATATTGTGAAATAAAATAAGCATGCAAAATGACCTCCAGCAGGCCACAAATGTGCATGTGTCTGCTCAAACGGTCAGAAACAGACTCCATGAGGGTGGTATGAGGGCCCGACGTCCACAGGTGGGGGTGGTGCTTACAGCCCAACACCGTGCAGGACGTTTGGCATTTGTCAGAGAACACCAAGATTGGCAAATTCGCCACTGGCGCCCTGTGCTCTTCACAGATGAAAGCAGGTTCACACTGAGCACGTGACAGACGTGACATAGTCTGGAGACGCCGTGGAGAACGTTCTGCTGCCTGCAACATCCTCCAGCATGACCGGTTTGGCGGTGGGTCAGTCATGGTGTGGGGTGGCATTTCTTTAGGGGGCTGCACAGCCCTCCATGTGCTCGCCAGAGGTAGCCTGACTGCCATTAGGTACCGAGATGAGATCCTCAGACCCCTTGTGAGACCATATGCTGGTGCAGTTGGCCCTGGGTTCCTCCTAATGCAAGACAATGCTAGACCTCATGTGGCTGGAGTGTGTCAGCAGTTCCTGCAAGAGGAAGGCATTGATGCTATGGACTGGCCCGCCCGTTCCCCAGACCTGAATCCAACTGAGCACATCTGGGACATCATGTCTCGCTCCATCCACCAACGCCACGTTGCACCACAGACTCTCCAGGAGTTGGCGGATGCTTTAGTCCAGGTCTGGGAGGAGATCCCTCAGGAGACCATCCGCCACCTCATCAGGAGCATGCCCAGGCGTTGTAGGGAGGTCATACAGGCACGTGGAGGCCACACACACACACTACTGAGCCTCATTTTGACTTAAGGACATTACATCAAAGTTGGATCAGCCTGTAGTGTGGTTTTCCACTTTAATTTTGAGTGTGACTCCAAATCCAGACCTCCATGGGTTGATAAATTGGATTTCCATTGATTATTTTTGTGTGATTTAGTTGTCAGCACATTCAACTATGTAAAGAAAAAAGTATTTAATAAGATTATTTCTTTCATTCAGATCTAGGATGTGTTGTTTAAGTGTTCCCTTTATTTTTTTGAGCAGTGTATATATATATATTTTTTTACATAGATTAGTTATTTGACAACCATGATAAGCGGTTGTCTAGCTGCACCCCTAGTAGTTTGGTTTCTGCCACTTCCTCAATTTGTACTCCCCCCATACTTTGACACAGTTCAGCATGCTTCCATACATGTGCAAATGTCCCCTTTTCCAGTGACCAATAAAATGTGTATTTCAGTGGAGCTGCAATCTGGGGAGCATCATAGTGAAGCAAAACAATAGTCCATAAAATAATAACCTGTAGATTTACCATCAGGTAATGACTTCAATAGGTTTAACACCTCTACTGACACCAAAGTGCAGGTTTTTCTGCTCATAATATGTTCATCAATCCAATGAACAATAGCTTGTTTGGAAGAATGGGTGTTTATATTATCGCTCAGTAAATACATTTTCTTTGTAAAAAAATCTGCAAAATGATTGGCAATATAAGATGGTTTTGTTGTTATCCCGTCAACCTCCACACTAGAAGGGCATGATGAGATAGATGTACAAAGTATGCCCTTAACTTTATTCCATACCTTTTTACAATCATTAAAATCATTTTTGTAAAATAACATTTTTTTCTTACGATTTAATTTAAACTGCATAATTACGTAGTGTTCTATAATTCTGTTAATCAATTTCTAGTTTATATTTGGCTGCTAAGACTTTTGCCATATTTCCTTGAGAAAATGTCTCACCCAGTTCATCATCAATCCATGGAGATGAGGCATGATGGTCCATTACCTCAGTGAGCAAATCAATAAAACATTCTGTAGTGTGATTTAAATCATCCGCTAGATAAATCAGCTCCCAGGGTACATCAGTCAAATCATTTTGAAATAGCTCATGATTAAATGTCTTAGCATTTCTCTTGACCAGTATCCTTGAGGGTTTCTTTGGAACCTTGGTGTTCATGGTTATGGTCACAATATTATGGTCTGTCCAGCCCACCGGCATTGATCTGGCTTTTAAGCATTGCAATGGTACACTACAGGAGATCAGATCGATGCATGTGTCTGAACGGTGACCTAACTTAATTGATGATCTAGTAGCATCATTAACCATTTGTTTCAAACCATAGCTCTCGGCATATCTCATCAATTTAGTTATATTTGAATAATTATTATCCTTACAATTTATATTAAAATCAGCCGAGATAAATACATCTCTGTTACCATGTGTGGCCTGGTCAAACCCATTGCATAAGTCATCCAGATAGGACACCTTAGAGCTAGGAGGTCTATACACACATCCTACCAATAAGGGTGCCTGGTGAGGTAGATGTACTTGAGCCCATGGTGCCTCTATTTGACATACATTAAGGTCATCCCTCCTCTTAAAAGGTATATGATTCTGAATGTACAGTGCTACACCCCCACTATTCCTATTCCTGTCCCCTCTATGTAGACTATATCCTTGAATGTTCATTTGCCCATCGTTTACAGATGCATCTAAATGTGTTTCGTCAAAGCTAAAATATGAATATTATTTATGTTGACCAAGTTAAAATCCTGATGTGTTTTGTTAGGAAGGCTACATACATTAACCTGAGCTATATGCAACCCATTTCTTGTCAAGTGTATTCGTTATAGTTGAAGATGTCATGATACACTACAACACACAAACTCAGATTTGAACATTGGATTCAAATAGCCAGGGAGTTACTCTAGAGTCCCGATACAGTTGCCTTTGATCTGAAGTTTATCCATCACCAAGGAGACTCGTTGATTCAGGCAACGCTTTTCCTTCATGATGGGATACAGTTTTTTTCTCCTTTCATTGATCTCCGTGGGCAAGTGATCATTCATTCCAAAATCAATTTTTCGGAGTGCTCTGCCCTTGTTCTTCCTCATTTCCATTTGCTTAAAATGTTATAACAAATGCAATAATAGCCCGGGGCCTATTCCCAGAGGCCTTACCCATTCAACATCAGTGGGCAGTTTCAGTTGAGTTGACATAAAGTCTCGGACAGTGTCCTCACAGATTCTGCTGTTGTCTTTCTCCGGTATCCCTGAAAATATGAGATTGTCCCGCATTGATCGACACTGTACATCAAGCAAGGTTTCTTTAAGTTGTTTGTTCTCCTTTCGCACCACCTCCACCTTGCCATGAATAGAGTCTACAGTACCTTTCAGCACTGTGTTCTCTTTCCTTAAATCATCAATCTGACATTAGCTGAATTCTAGACGGGCACATAATGCACTGATGTCCTCTCGTAATATATCCAAGATATCAAGTTTGACAAGCCTTTCATTGATGGATTTCAACAAGTCAACATCCATATCCGTAAACATCTCCCCACTCTCCACGTGCACCCTGTTGCTTGGGGATGGTTTTATGACATCGTTGATACCGCTTGGACAACTTGGCTTTGGTTTGTATTGTTGATTGGGTTTGTTGTCCTTAACAGTGATTGAATCCTCTGAAACCAGCGACATGTTTCTTTGAGCTCGTAAGTATCTCTCGTCAATGTATTGTTCAAGCTCTTCAATGGATACTGAATCATCCAACATGTTTGCAGGCAGAAAATAACAAAACAACGGATGTATCTTTCCGGACCGGTACAGGACGTGGTAGATACACCCAATAAAAATGGACTCCAGCTATGGACTCCGGTCAAAAGTAGTGCACTAAGGAATAGGGTGCCTTTCGGGATGTAACCATCAACACTGATGTTTTTTATTTATTTATTTATTTCACCTTTATTTAACCAGGTAGGCAAGTTGAGAACAAGTTCTCATTTACAATTGCGACCTGGCCAAGATAAAGCAAAGCAGTTCGACAACATACAAAAACACAGAGTTACACATGGAGTAAAACAACATACAATCAATGATGCAGTAGAAAAAAAAAATAAGACTATATACAATGTGAGCAAATGATGTGAGATAAGGGAGGTAAAGGCAAAAAAAATGCCATGGTGGCAAATTAAATAAAGTATAGCAAGAAAAACACTGGAATGGTAGATTTGTAGTTTGAAGAAAGTTCAGAGATAAAATATAAATAATATGATGCAAAGGAGCAAAATAAATAAAATAAATAAATACAGTAGGGGAAGAGGTAGTATTTTGGGCTAAATTATAGATGGGCTATGTACAGGTGCAGTGATCTGTGAGCTGCTCTGACAGCTGGTGCTTAAAGCTAGTGAGGGAGATAAGTGTTTCCAGTTTCAGAGATTTTTGTAGTTCGTTCCAGTCATTGGCAGCAGAGAACTGGAAGGAGAGACGACCAAAGGAGGAGTTGGCTTTAGGGGTGACCAGAGAGATATACCTGCTGGAGCGCGTGCTACAGGTGGGTGCTGCTATGGTGACCAGTGAGCGGAGATAAGGGGGGACTTTACCTAGCAGGGTCTTGTAGATGACCTGGAGCCAATGTGTTTGGCGACGATTATGAAGCGAAGGCCAGCCAACGAGAGCGTACAGGTCGCAGTGGTGGGTAGTATATGGGGCTTTGGTGACAAAACGGATGGCACTGTGATAGACTGCATCCAGCTTGTTGAGTAGGGTATTGGAAGCTATTTTGTAAATGACATCGCCGAAGTCGAGGATTGGTAGGATGGTCAGTTTTACGAGGGTATGTTTGGCAGCATGAGTGAAGGATGCTTTGTTGCGAAATAGGAAGCCAATTTGAGATTTCACTTTGGATTGGAGATGATTGATGTGAGTCTGGAAGGAGAGTTTACAGTCTAACCAGACACCTAGGTATTTGTAGTTGTCCACAAATTCTAAGTTAGAACCGTCCAGAGAAGTGATGCTGGACAGGCGGGCAGGTGCAGGCAGCGATCGGTTGAAGAGCATGCATTTAGTTTTACTTGTGTTTAGGAGCAGTTGGAGACCACGGAAGGAGAGGAAGATGTACTGACTATTTAATATGAAGCTGCAGTTAATTCTATCTAGTGAAGAAAACAAATCAATATGAAAATTAACTATAGGCCTAAACACTGACTTAATACAGTGATTAAGCCTATGGTCCTCTCTGTCTCATTCTGCTCCTGTTTTCTCTGTGGCTTCCTGTAACCCTACCTCCACCTGTGACTGTAACACAGCTCTGCTCTGTGTGTAAGTCTCTGAGCCTGGGTGCAGTCTGTTGATAGTCTTGTGACCAAACCAGGGATCTGACTCTGTCAACAGTTGTCCTGTTATATTAGAGCTGGTCCAGGACCAGATTCTGGGGTTCTACTCTCAGGGTCAATGTTAGATCTACTGTAGCCTGGTCCCAGATCTGTAATAGCAATATTTATCTATACAGATGTGCCATCTTAATTTGACCCTGCTTCTCACAGCAGGAAAATAGTCCTGCAGCAACAGGTAATATGAATTATTATGTGAAATATAAGTGATGGACATTTTTGTAGGTGTTGACACATTTTTTGTTAGTGCAAATCAAGTCTGAAATGTTAAAGTGGCAATTACAAACTTTAGAAGACTTTTTATACCTTAAATACACTACAATTTGTATGTCCTGCTGCGCAGGGAAAATCTCTGTGACAACAGAGTGATCAAATTAAGATAACAGATTTGTAAGTCACTGTTGCACAGACTTACTGTAGTCTGTTCCCAGATCTGCAGGTAAAATAACTCATCTGAATATTGTTATCATGCTGTTTCAACTTCATGTATCTGTACTGCACGTGCCTCAGTAGGTTAAAGCACATACCTGAGACCAGGGCCCATATTCACAATGCATCTCATAGTAGGAATCTAGGGTCTAATTTTGGTCTTAAATCATAATGAACCTGATTATATATGGACAGGGGGACCTGATCCTAGATCAGCACTCCTACTCTGAGCGTTTGTGAATACAGGAAAAAGCTTGTTTCTTCTCACAGCCGCTGTGCCCCAGCTGGGGTGGAGCGCCTCAGAGTCTGATGAGAGACTAGGACCAGGCTAGCGTGTGGAGCGCCCCAGAGTCTGGTGAGAGAGACTAGGACCAGGCTAGCGTGTGGAGCGCCCCAGAGTCTGGTGAGAGACTAGGACCAGGCTAGCGTGTGGAGCGCCCCCAGAGTCTGGTGAGAGACTAGGACCAGGCTAGCGTGTGGAGCGCCTCAGAGTCTGATGAGAGACTAGGACCAGGCTAGCGTGTGGAGCGCCCCCAGAGTCTGGTGAGAGAGACTAGGACCAGGCTAGCGTGTGGAGCGCCCCAGAGTCTGGTGAGAGAGACTAGGACCAGGATAGCGTGTGGAGCGCCCCCAGAGTCTGATGAGAGAGACTAGGACTAGGCTAGCGTGTGGAGCGCCCCCAGAGTCTGGTGAGAGAGACTAGGACCAGGCTAGCGTGTGGAGCGCCCCAGAGTCTGGTGAGAGAGACTAGGACCAGGATAGCGTGTGGAGCGCCCCCAGAGTCTGATGAGAGAGACTAGGACTAGGCTAGCGTGTGGAGCGCCCCCAGAGTCTGGTGAGAGACTAGGACCAGGCTAGCGTGTGGAGCGCCCCAGAGTCTGGTGAGAGAGACTAGGACCAGGCTAGCGTGTGGAGCGCCCCCAGAGTCTGGTGAGAGACTAGGACCAGGATAGCGTGTGGAGCGCCCCAGAGTCTGGTGAGAGAGACTAGGACCAGGCTAGCGTGTGGAGCGCCCCAGAGTCTGGTGAGAGACTAGGACCAGGATAGCGTGTGGAGCGCCCCAGAGTCTGGTGAGAGAGACTAGGACCAGGCTAGCGTGTGGAGCGCCCCCAGAGTCTGGTGAGAGACTAGGACCAGGATAGCGTGTGGAGCGCCCCAGAGTCTGGTGAGAGAGACTAGGACCAGGCTAGCGTGTGGAGCGCCCCAGAGTCTGGTGAGAGAGACTAGGACCAGGATAGCGTGTGGAGCGCCCCCAGAGTCTGATGAGAGAGACTAGGACTAGGCTAGCGTGTGGAGCGCCCCCAGAGTCTGGTGAGAGAGACTAGGACCAGGATAGCGTGTAGAGCGCCCCAGAGTCTGGTGAGAGACTAGGACCAGGATAGCGTGTGGAGCGCCCCAGAGTCTGGTGAGAGACTAGGACCAGGCTAGCGTGTGGAGCGCCCCAGAGTCTGGTGAGAGACTAGGACCAGGATAGCGTGTTGAGCGCCGCAGAGTCTGGTGAGAGAGACTAGGACCAGGATAGCGTGTGGAGCGCCCCCAGAGTCTGGTGAGAGACTAGGACCAGGCTAGCGTGTGGAGCGCCCCAGAGTCTGGTGAGAGACTAGGACCAGGATAGCGTGTAGAGCGCCCCAGAGTCTGATGAGAAACTAGGACCAGGATAGCGTGTTGAGCGCCCCAGAGTCTGGTGAGAGACTAGGACCAGGCTAGCGTGTGGAGCGCCCCCAGAGTCTGGTGAGAGAGACTAGGACCAGGATAGCGTGTGGAGCGCCCCAGAGTCTGGTGAGAGAGACTAGGACCAGGATAGCGTGTGGAGCGCCGCAGAGTCTAGAGAGAGAGACTAGGACCAGGATAGCGTGTGGAGCGCCCCCAGAGTCTGGTGAGAGACTAGGACCAGGATAGCGTGTGGAGCGCCCCCAGAGTCTGGTGAGAGACTAGGACCAGGATAGCGTGTGGAGCGCCCCCAGAGTCTGGTGAGAGACTAGGACCAGGCTTGCGTGTGGAGCGCCCCCAGAGTCTGGTGAGAGAGACTAGGACCAGGATAGCATGTGGAGCGCCGCAGAGTCTGGTGAGAGACTAGGACCAGGATAGCGTGTGGAGCGCCCCAGAGTCTGGTGAGAGACTAGGACCAGGCTAGCGTGTGGAGCGCCGCAGAGTCTGGTGAGAGACTAGGACCAGGATAGCGTGTGGAGCGCCCCCAGAGTCTGGTGAGAGAGACTAGGACCAGGATAGCGTGTGGAGCGCCGCAGAGTCTGGTGAGAGACTAGGACCAGGATAGCGTGTGGAGCGCCCCCAGAGTCTGGTGAGAGACTAGGACCAGGATAGCGTGTGGAGCGCCCCCAGAGTCTGGTGAGAGACTAGGACCAGGATAGCGTGTGGAGCGCCCCCAGAGTCTGGTGAGAGAGACTAGGACCAGGCTCTCTCACCAGACTCTGGGGCGATCCACACGCTCCACCCCAATGTACAGCAAAACGGAGAACACCATCGTGTTCATGAGAATCTCCCCTTTCCACAGTGGGGTTTTATTAGTTTGTAGCCCAAACGGTTCAGACGCTACGAAACAGAAGTTTGCACATCAACGGTACCGACTTCATACGAGTCTCCTACTTATGGGGGCCATAGAGAAAAACGGAGAACACCATCGTGTTTGTGGGATGACTTGTGGTCTGACAAACACCACTCTAGCTCTGCCACCTTTCACCGTAGATGCGTAAGTGAGACACTGGCGGAGGCGGTGGATTGAGATGCATCCAATGCAAGATATCTCTAGTTTAAACTGACAGATTTGTATGTTTTTTGTTGTTGTTATTTAGCATAGATTGAAGCACCGGTGCGTCAATCAACTCTAGGGGTGTAAACAGTACTTTAACTTGACCTCAGAATGAATACTAATGACTCTTCATAACTCCTCTCAATTTGGGGCTTTCTCGTCCTATTTGGCAGCAGACTGTCACAGAGTTGTGACTAAAGCAGTAGCGGTGCGTGGATAAAATCACTGCGGAATCTAAGCCAGAAGAAAATGCCATATTACAACATATGTGTTGTGATAATTGTGTTGTTTGCTCTATAGCCTGTCAGTTCATATGCCTTGACACTGTGATATACAGGCCTAAAGGCAGAGACAATAAGAAGACAGTGGCAGAATAAACTCAACCACACCTTTGTTTCATCACAAAACCGGAGAGCAACCTGTCTGGTGAAGTCCACAAACCTTACTGCATGTAGCAAACAGCTAAATTACCTACATATTGGTCAAGAAAGTTAATGTTTCCGACATTTTTGGACAAAAAGAAAACAGGATATGTCTCCACTATTCCAACACCATCAAATCACCTTTGCTTAGTCTAATAAAGTGACAACTAAAAGATACCAAAAACGATGTAATCCAATCAACGTAATCTAAATATGATGTGGCTGTCTATGGTTCTGATTTCTGATTTCTGATTTCTGTGTGTGTGTGTGTGTGTGTGTGTGTGTGTGTGTGTGTGTGTGTGTGTGTGTGTGTGTTTAAGTAGAAAAACATGTAGACTCACCCTACTTGTAGAGAAACACCAATGCCATCCTCCTCTCTTTCATGTTGACAAAACGGTCTATGACTCTGTCATACAGTACACGCTTTTATTTTTTGTTGTCCTAGGCTACTTGACTAAAATGCTTGCTCACTAGCCTAACTTCCATTCATGGGCAATGTTAGCTAGTTAACATTAGCCTTCTACATCTAGCTACATATTGAATGTCCATCTCTCAGTCCAGGGGCACAATGTATTTTATGGTTGGATCAGAATTGTAGTTATAAGCATTGGCCAGTATGGAGAATTAAGTAAAACCACAAGTCCAAATCCCTATCTCCATCCATGGCTAATTTAGGAAAGGGCCAATTTTAGCTAGCTCGCTAGCCACCGGATGACAACTGCACAACAAGGTGCAACAATTGAAGTTGTTTTTAATCGATTACATATTTCTCTGCGATAGGAGTAAAGCCAAATCAAAACTGGCTTCCCTTGACACTTTTTTTGTTGTGCGCCAGGACTATTCACAGTTGAGCTCACTCAGCTCAATGCTGATTGGCTATTATTTAATACTTTTTTATTTTATCAAGGGAGGCCAAATGCTCCCTGGCTTCCCTTACATTCAATGCTACTGGTGGCAACAATGTCATACTCTTTATGACCAGACAGCATCAGATAGATGTCCTACACATACAGTGGCAGAGGGGCGCTGTTTCGCTGACTCGGATGCAACGATAATTAGGAAAGCACAGAAAGACGAAACATTATTTAATGTTTTTTCTTGGTACATTTTTGTGGGAAGCCTTGGTATCCATGAATACACACCACTGGACTAAAGAGGTTTATCTTTCTTTGTCTCAGTCTGAAGCGGTGTGTGTGTGTGTGTGTGTGTGTGTGTGTGTGTGTGTGTGTGTGTGTGTGTGTGTGTGTGTGTGTGTGTGTGTGTGTGTGTAGGAGGCTCCGACTGGATCTTCCAGTATAACAACATGCGTGTGTGTTGGTGGGGGAGGGAGGAGGCACAGTACAGAGAGGTGTATTAATGGAACTATCCAAAACACCAAACAACACATAACACACACAGCGTAATCATGCATGAGGGCATTGTCTGGGAACTTGGATAATGTTACATTGGGTATGATCGACACCGTCTCATATGTCGAAGGTGTGTGTGTGAGATTGAGAGAGCGAGAGAGAGAGAGTGTGAGTGTGTATGTACAGGTGTGTGTATGAGGGCGGCAGGTAGCCTAGATGGTTAACAGCATTGGGCCAGTAACTGAAAAGTCTCTGGTTCAAATCCCCAAGCTGACTAAGTGAAAAATCTGCCGATGTGCCCTTGAGCAAGGCACTTAACCCTAACTGTTCTTGTAAGTCGCTCTGGATAAGAGTGTCAGTTAAATTACTGAAATGTGTGGGTCAGTCCTCACCTCACTCTCCTTGTTTTCGTACTTGTTGGTGTTCTTGCCCTGGCTCTTCCTCCTGAGTTTCTTCAGGTCAGACTGCGACCTCTCCAGAGAGTCCTGCTTCATCTTGTGCTCTGTCTGATACCTCTTAAAGGTGGCCTGGGTGGGTGGGAGGGAGAGGGGAGGGAGAGGGGAGGTGGGGGAAGCACCCGTGAACACCTGGAACCATCTCTAGACAGTACAAGTAGCATTGATTTTAAAAAGTATATTTTCCTTTTTGGAAAAAAAACTTTCAGTAATATCATTAAATGTAATGTCACTACAGTGGGGAAAAAAGTATTTGATCCCCTGCTGAGTTAGTGCATTTGCCCACTTACAAAGAAATGATCATTCTATAATTTTAATGGTAGGTTTATATGAACAGTGAGACAGAATAACAACAAAAGAATCCAGAAAAACGCATGTCAAAAATGTTATAAAATGATATCCATTTTAATGAGGGAAATAAGTATTTGACCCCTCTGCAAAATATGACTTAGTACTTGGTGGCAAAACCCTTGTTGGCAATCACAGAGGTCAGACGTTTCTTGTAGTTGGCCACCAGGTTTACACACATCTCAGGAGGGATTTTGTCCCACTCCTCTTTGCAGATCTTCTCCAAGTCATTAAGGTTTCGAGGCTGACATTTGGCAACTCGGACCTTCAGCTCCCTCCACAGATTTTCTATGGGATTAAGGTCTGGAGACTGGCTAGGCCACTCCAGGACCTTAATGTGCTTCTTCTTGAGCTGCTCCTTTGTTGCCTTGGCCGTGTGTTTTGGGTCATTGTCATGCTGGAATACCCATCCACGACCTATTTTCAATGCCCTGGCTGAGGGAAGGAGGTTCTCACCCAAGATTTGACAGTACATGGCCTCGTCAAATGATGCGGTGAAGTTGTCCTGTCCCCTTTGCAGAAAAACACCCCCAAAGCATAATGTTTCCACCTCCATGTTTGACGGTGGAGATGGTGTTCTTGGGGTCATAGGCAGCATTCCTCCTCCTCCAAACACGGCGAGTTGAGTTGATGCCAAAGAGCTCCATTTTGGTCTCATCTAACCACAACACTTTCACCAGTTGTCCTCTGAATCATTCAGATGTTCATTGGCAAACTTCAGACGGGCATGTATATGTATTCTTGAGCAGGGGGACCTTGCGGGCGCAAATGACATTGGTGACTATGGTCCCAGCTGCCTTGAGATCATTGACAAGATCCTCCCGTGTAGTTCTGGGCTGATTCCTCACCGTTCTCATGATCATTGCAACCCCACGAGGTGAAATCTTGCATGGAGCCCCAGGCCGAGGGGGATTGACAGTTCTTTAGTGTTTCTTCCATTTGCGAATAATCGCACCAACTGTTGTCACCTTCTCACCAAGCTGCTTGGCGATGGTCTTGTAGCCCATTCCAGCCTTGTGTAGGTCTACAATCTTGTCCCTGACATCCTTGGAGAGCTCTTTGGTCTTGGCCATGGTGGAGAGTTTGGAATCTGATTGATTGATTGCTTCTGTGGACAGGTGTCTTTTTTACAGGTAACAAGCTGCAGTTAGAAGCACTCCCTTTAAGAGTGTGCTCCTAATCTCAGCTCGTTACCTGTATAAAAGACACCTGGGAGCCAGAAATCTTTCTGATTGAGAGGGGGTTAAATACTTATTTCCCTCATTAAAATACAAATCAATTTATAACATTTTTGACATTCGTTTTTCTGGATTTTTTGTTGTTATTCTGTCTCTCACTGTTCAAATAAACCTACCATTAAAATTATAGACTGATCCTTTCTTTATCAGTGGGCAAACGTACAAAATCAGCAGGGGATCAAATACTTTTTCCCCCCCACTGTATTAAAGTGCTTTGTTTTTAGTTTCATTGATTCAATGGTAATTAGCCTTAAATGCTATGTTTTATTATAGGCATTAGTAGAAAGGGTGGACACAGAGATTAAACCCTAGTCTCTGGTGGGGAGAGATGTACATGTGCCATATGCTGTGAGCGTTACCACTCAACCACGGCTCTGAACGGCATAAGTCATTGTTGTATGTTTATCCTATTCCCTTTATAGTGAACTTACTACTTTTGGGCCCTGGTGAAAAGTAGTCCCCTATAAAGGGAATAGGGTGCCATTTGGGATGCAGACAGTGTGTTCACTGCGGTGTAGGTAGTCAGTAGACAGGATTCTGTGATGTAGGTAGGCAGTAGACAGGATTCTGTGATGTAGGTAGGCAGTAGACAGGATTCTGTGATGTAGGTAGGCAGTAGACAGAATTCTGTGATGTAGGTAGGCAGTAGACAGGATTCTGTGATGTAGGTAGGCAGTAGACAGGATTCTGTGGTCACTGATGTAGGTAGGCAGTAGACAGGATTCTGTGATGTAGGTAGGCAGTAGACAGGATTCTGTGGTCACTGTGATGTAAGGTAGGCAGTAGACAGGATTCTGTGGTCACTGTGATGTAAGGTAGGCAGTAGACACGATTCTGTGTTCACTGTGATGTAAGGTAGGCAGTAGACAGGATTCTGTGGTCACTGATGTAAGGTAGGCAGTAGACAGGATTCTGTGGTCACTGATGTAGGTAGACAGTAGACAGGATTCTGTGGTCACTGATGTAGGTAGACAGGATTCTGTGGTCACTGATGTAGGTAGACAGGATTCTGTGGTCACTGATGTAGGTAGACAGTAGACAGGATTCTGTGGTCACTGATGTAGGTAGGCAGTAGACAGGATTCTGTGATGTAGGTAGGCAGTAGACAGGATTCTGTGATGTAGGTAGGCAGTAGACAGGATTCTGTGGTCACTGATGTAGGTAGGCAGTAGACAGGATTCTGTGGTCACTGATGTAGGTAGGCAGTAGACAGGATTCTGTGGCCACTGATGTAGGTAGACAGTAGACAGGATTCTGTGGCCACTGATGTAGGTAGACAGTAGACAGGATTCTGTGGTCACTGATGTAGGTAGACAGGATTCTGTGGTCACTGTGATGTAAGGTAGGCAGTAGACAGGATTCTGTGGTCACTGATGTAGGTAGACAGTAGACGGGATTCTGTGGTCACTGATGTAGGTAGACAGGATTCTGTGGTCACTGTGATGTAAGGTAGGCAGTAGACAGGATTCTGTGGTCACTGTGATGTAAGGTAGGCAGTAGACAGGATTCTGTGGTCACTGATGTAGGTAGACAGGATTCTGTAGTCACTGTGATGTAAGGTAGGCAGTAGACAGGATTCTGTGGTCACTGATGTAGACAGGATTCTGTGGTTACTGTGATGTAGGTAGGCAGTAAACAGGATTCCGTGGTCAGTGATGTAGACAGGATTCTGTGGTCACTGTGATGTAGGTAGGCAGTAGACAGGATTATGTGGTCACTGATGTAGGTAGGATCATAGTTCCAGTGATGAGGCATGGGGGGGCAGTTCTCATTGATATTCCCATGAGCAGGAGGGAAGGCCGTTTCCATAGAATCACATAAGCACACACATACATACAGTACAGTACTTACTGTCATGTATTTTACATCCATGTCTGTCTTCCTCTCCAATTCAGCTATTATCTCGCTGTGAAACCTCTTAAACTGCAGGTGAGGGGAAAGGGGGATGAGAGGGGGAGAGACGGTGAAGGGAGAAAGGAGGGGGGATGCACACTGATTAGAGAAGGGACTGTTATGATGGAGTGATGGAGATGCGTCAGTGGAAAACAGTAAAAAGAATGTTGGGAGGGATTTGAGAGCCATCCTTGAGTTGTGTAAGCAAAGGTGTTTGTTTGCACGGTTGTGTATGTGTGTGTGCCTGTGTGCAAGAAAGAGAAGAAAAGATTCAAGACTATATGAGTGAGTCATAGCCGAAACGTAATGCAGGGATCTCTCTCTCTAATCAGTATGAGGGGGAGCGCAGGCATCTCTTACATCACCGTGACCTTGTGGTGGCAAACCGACGCCCACTGGTGCCATTCGGTCAACGAAAACCCCACGTCCTCTCACGAAGAATTAGAGACTGTCCCTGCAACCCACGTCTTCTCAGTCCTCTCAAACAACAACCCTGTTAGCTGCTGCGTCAAATCTCTAGGTGCCTTAGTGCAGGGAATCCCAACTGGCGGCCCGTGGGCCGAATTTGGCCCGTGGTTGGTTTTATTTGGCCCGCCAAGTTCTTAAATATAAAATCAGCTCCACGTGATTTTAATTTGGGAAATCTGTTCCCAAGTATTCCCTCGCATAATAGAGAGCCACGTGATCATACACAAATGTAAGCAAGGTTTGAAATGATTATGTTTTAGTCCAATATTATATCGGTTTGGGCTTCTTGGGTCAATTTGCAGTCCACAAATGATTTGTAACTATGTAAAAAAATCTGCCCGTGGCTGGATCTAGTTAATGATCCCTCCTTTAGTTAAACTGCTCTGCCTTCCATAGACACACCATGCATGACAACGCCTCCTCCAAGCTCCAACTCTTTAATGGAATGAAGGAATTCATATTGTGACTCACACATAGTCAGCGGAGGCCTTGACTAAACTAAAGCTGCTCTCCGATACAGAGTGGAGCTAGGGAAGAGAACAACAGTGACTTCTGGGGACAGAACCAGGCAGATATAATTAGTAATTATATTTGTATGGATATAACGATAGGGAGAAGTAGTAGCTTTGTCGTCTCATGAACTGGTGTGCCAGTGTAGGTAACAGAGAAGGGAGCAGGGTTTGAATTACAGGGGTGTCACTGCCAAGGGGTGCTGCTGCCTCTACCACATGGGTATTGAGTGGGCAGACTGGACCCTCCCCCTATCGGTTAGGGTTAAGATTTGGGGAATCTGATCATAGATCTGTGGTAAGAGCAAGAAACATACAAACAGTGACAAAATGCTCTACCTCTCCCCCTGGTTAACCCTTCACCATGGTTGCCATGGGCTCCCTCCACAGTTAGGCAGGTTAAGAATCAATATACCAGTTGCCATGCATGACAACAGTAGTGTCAACACGCCCCAGAGGTTCTTGTTCCTCCAACATGAGCTCATATCTAGCACGTATTCATGACCTGATGACAGCACAGTCAAGTTTACATGCTTCCAACTTCTACCTTCTCAGATGAGAAGGTTCCTCAACATGCATACGTACAGGGTTAGGTAGGTTACTTTCTAAATGTAATCCGTTACAGTTACTAGTTACCAGTCCATGATTGTAATCATTAATGTAACTTTTGGACTACCCAAACTCAGTAAAGTAATCTGATTAGTTCCTTTTTGATTACTTTCCCCTTAAGAGGCATTAGAAGACCAAAAGGATCCATCAAACGCTTCTGGAGTATCATCATAGTGGTCTCTGACCTGTGGTCACTTTCTGAGGTGGAACAAACTGAAACTCCCTCCTGCTGAATTGAATGTCATTGAGAAAACAAAGGTGCCATAATGTATTTTTTCACAAACATCCTTTCTGAATTTAAAAGTCAATACAAGAAGTAATCATCTAGTTTTTCAAAAGTATCTGTAATCTGACTACAGGATTTTTTGCTGGTAATGTAATGGATTACAGTATTTTTGTAATCAGATTACAAGTAATTTATTACATGAATAAGTGTCTCCCTAACCTTGTATACTTATGATAAACATGTTTTATAGTTTGTAAAATAAGTTATTGTATGCAAACCATAACTACAGGCCTTGACAAGTGTGACTGTCATCAACAACAGTTCCCAGAGGCCCCGTCACAGGGCATGTTCAGACCTGCTCCCGTCCTATAAACAGGCTGTACCACAATAACCAAACAGGTGCAACTTTTCCTCTAGCTTGTTGTTTGTTTTCTCCTCATCATCTTTGCTTTTTCTGTCCCTTGATGTTTCATAGAAAGAGAAACACCATCCTATGATTACTAATAGAGAGAGTTGAAGAGGGGGAAAGAGAGATATTTGTGTTTGAGAGGAATTAAAAACGGTACATTGTGTTAAGCAGCAGAGAGAGAAAAAGAGAGGGAGAGGGAGAGAGAGAGAGGGCACACTGGGCGAGACAAGTCAGGGAATTAAACAATAGATGACGCAAACACTCATGTACACACACACACCTTGCAGAACGCCCCCCGCCCACACACACACACCTTGCAGAACACACACACACACACACACACACACACACACACACACAGTACTCACATTCTCCTCTAGCTCAAGGTGAACTTTCCTGTGGACCTCGGATATCTCCATCAGCACAACGCCTGTGGCGAGAGAGAGACATGCACTGATTGGCTGCTTGGCTCGTGGGGGAAAACAAGATTAGGGTTTCGGTCAGATTCTCTACGCTTCTCCTGAAGTGTGCACTATTGGACACGATCTACCCTTCTCATGAAGTGTGCACTATTAGACACGATCTACCCTTCTCCTGAAGTGTGAACCATTAGATATGGACTGGTGGAAGGAATATGGTGGAAACTTGTTTACACCAATCCAATGCTTTTAAATGCATGTGGGGGAGTGTACACTTCTTCGTGAAGGGGTATCTGAACAGAACCCCCCAAAAGGGTTGTCCATACGATGTACATAGACTCAAATGGTTGCTTTCCTTCATGAAAGAGAAAAGACATACAGTACACATCCCTCTGACAAGTGCTGAACTGACAAAAAGGTGGGGAATGGAAACAATGTTGACAACGCCGACAGAACAGTGATTTATTTGTGAGATGCTGTCACATTCATTTATCATGTTCAGTAGGGCACACCGAAGCAATGTGTTGCCAATGGAAATCGGTGTCGTTATTGGACAAGCTCAGTTTGCATCTCCTACGGTTCAGTCCATTTCAACACGTTTTCTCCCTACTGAATACAACCCAGTATGGCTTTAATTCAGTTGTAAACTAAAATTGACCCTATTAATATTCGCTAACGTTGAGGAAACAGTGTGTCGTTACCACCTGCAGTTAGATAATCAAAAACAGCTCTAACTGCAGGGAACCAAAAACAATACTCTTTGCATGTTCCTCAACAGCCAATCAAAAATGGATTAAAATGTAATAACACCATAAAGCAACTGGAAATCGGAACACCCAATTCATGCAGGTAGCCTAGTGGTTAGAGTGTTGGGCCAGTAACTGAAAGGTTGCTGGATCGAATCCCCGAGCTGACAAGGTAAAAATCTGTCGTTCTGCACCTGAACAAGGCAGTTAACCCCCTGTTCCCCGGGTGCGGAAGACGTGGATGTCGATTAAGGCAGCCCCCCCGCACCTCTCTGATTCAGAGGGGTTAAATGCTGAAGACACATTTCAGTTGAATGTATTCAGTTGTACAACTGACCAGGTATCATCCCCCTTCCCTTTCCCTAATAAGGATCCAACCACATGGCACTTCTGAGTGATTATCACAATACGTGTTGCTAATAAACAGATGAAAGGATATTGTTTTACTGATGACTATCGTAACACGTTAAAACAAGTGACTCATCTTACGCAGTCTCACACAGAGAAACCTACAGTACCAGTCAAAAGTTTGGGCACCTACTCATTCATGGGTTTTTGTTTTATTTTGTACTATTTTCTACATTGTAGAATTATAGTGAAAACATCAAAACTGTGAAATAATCTATATGGAATCATGTAGTAACCAAAAAAGTGTTAAACAAATCAAAATATATTTGATATTCTTCAAAGTAGCCACCCTTTGTTTTGATCACAGCTTTACACACGGTTGGCATTCTCTCAATCAGCATTTAAATTAACAGGTGTGTCTTCTTAAAAGTTAATTTGTGGAATTTCTTTCCTTCCTAATGCGTTTGAGCCAATCAGTTGTGACAAGGTAGGGGTGGTATACAGAAAATAGCCCTATTTGGTAAAAGACCAAGTCCATATTATGTTAAGACATGAAGGTCAGTCAATCTGGAACATTAAGAACTTTGAAAGTTTCTTCAAGTGCAGTCGCAAAAACCATCAAGCGCTATGATGAAACTGCCTCTCATGTGGACCTCCACAGGAAAGGAAGACCCAGAGTTACCTCTGCTGCAGAGGATGAGTTCATTAGAATTAACTGCACCTCAGATTACAGCCCAAATAAATCCTTTACAGAGTTCAAGTAACAGACATCTCCACATCAACTGTTCAGAGAAGGCTGCGTGAATCAGGCCTTCATGGTCAAATTGCTGCAAAGAAACCACTACTAAAGGACACCAATAAGAAGAAGAAACTTGCTTGGGCCAAGAAACATGAGCAATGGACATTAGACCGGTGGAAATCTGTCCTTTGGTCTGATGAGTCCAAATTTGAGATTTTTGGTTCCAACCGCCGTGTCTTTGTGAGGCAGAGTAGGTGAACAGAAAAATATTTGTTTAACAGTTTTTTCATTACTACATGATTCCATATTTGTCATTTCATAGTTTTGATGTCTTCACTATTATTCTATGCTCAGTTGGTAGAGCATGGTGTTTGCAACGCCAGCATGGTGTGTGCAAAGACAGGGTTGTGGGTTTGATTCCCATGGGGGGCCAGTACAATTTTTTTTTTTTAAAAAGCATGTATTCACTACTGTAAGTCACTCTGGATAAGAGCGTCTGCTAAATGACTAACATTTCTTATTGGACAAGTCCAAGTATAGTCCCTCCTTGTTTCAGTGTGTTTTCTTCAGTTTGGTTCCTTTTTGAGCAGAAGCCAAGCTGGTCCTCCCTCTGATTAGGCCACCTCCTACTCTGTATGTCAGACTACACAGTAGGCTATATGATGTTAATCTGAGGAAAGCTTTGACTGTCTGTCTGGAGAGAGATTTTCCATTCCATGTCACCCCAGGCTATAGGCTGTCTGTCCCTCTTCTGTAGCACAGAGCTAGCAGAGAGACTACGTCAGAAAGCTCTGATCAAACAACACAAGAGAGTAGTTTAATAATACAAAACAATAGACAGAATGTTCCATACTGGGACACAATGGCAGGGGAGAGGAGAGAGGGCAGAAGTCGAGTGGTTCAGTGCATTAGTGATACACTATACAGGAAGAGAGCTTTAGTGTGGGACTGAACGAATGATGAACGAACTATACACTACTCATCCAGTATTTCCATATTATTCAACTGTGTTTGTTTACAACAGGCAGTGATGGCTCTGCTCTGAGAGAAATACCCAGAGAGGAAAGTGCTGTTGTGACAGTATGTGACTGATCATTGATCAAACAAACCCAACCCAGGCGTTTCTGGATGGTTTGACATGAAGCAAGCTTTGTTCACTTACTGTTGAACATTGCATAATGAAGGTTAGTATTGCTCAATGATTATATTGGATTAGTCATAATCACATGAACAGTCAAATGCATTTAATTTGAAAATCATTACACGGTCCAAGATAATACATGTGACTAAATGTCTCAATGTACCAACAATTAGTACACAGACTTATACATTTCATGAATGTTGTATTCACATGTTATGAATACATAAGCTGCTGTGATATGGTGGAACATACAAATAAATACTGTGTGATATGAGCCAGGGCCAGCTCCACTCTTTATTAACCCCTGGATTACAATAGCTAAACACTGCCCTAAGACACTTCCACTACCTGTCCCAGAGTGTGTCCTAAGACACTTCCACTCCCTGTCCCAGTGTGTACAAAGACACTCCCTGTCCCAGTGTGTACAAAGACACTCCCACTCCCTGTCCCAGTGTGTACAAAGACACTTCCACTCCCTGTCCCAGTGTGTACATAGACACTTCCACTCCCTGTCCCAGTGTGTACAAAGACACTTCCACTCCCTGTCCCAGTGTGTGTACAAAGACACTTCCACTCCCTGTCCCAGTGTGTGTACAAAGACACTTCCACTCCCTGTCCCAGTGTGTGTACAAAGACACTTCCACTCCCTGTCCCAGTGTGTGTACAAAGACACTTCCACTCCCTGTCCCAGTGTGTGTACAAAGACACTTCCACTCCCTGTCCCAGTGTGTGTACAAAGACACTTCCACTCCCTGTCCCAGTGTGTGTACAAAGACACTTCCACTCCCTGTCCCAGTGTGTGTACAAAGACACTTCCACTCCCTGTCCCAGTGTGTGTACAAAGACACTTCCACCCCCTGTCCCAGTGTGTGTACAAAGACACTTCCACCCCCTGTCCCAGTGTGTGTACAAAGACACTTCCACTCCCTGTCCCAGTGTGTGTACAAAGACACTTCCACTCCCTGTCCCAGTGTGTGTACAAAGACACTTCCACTCCCTGTCCCAGTGTGTGGCCTAAGACACTTCCACTCCCTGTCCCAGTGTGTGTCCTAAGACACTTCCACTCCCTGTCCCAGTGTGTGTCCTAAGACACTTCCACTCCCTGTCCCAGTGTGTGTCCTAAGACACTTCCACTCCCTGTCCCAGTGTGTGTACAAAGACACTTCCACTCCCTGTCCCAGTGTGTGTACAAAGACACTTCCACTCCCTGTCCCAGTGTGTGTCCTAAGACACTTCCACTCCCTGTCCCAGTGTGTGTCCTAAGACACTTCCACTCCCTGTCCCAGTGTGTGTCCTAAGACACTTCCACTCCCTGTCCCAGTGTGTGTCCTAAGACACTTCCACTCCCTGTCCCAGTGTGTGTCCTAAGACACTTCCACTCCCTGTCCCAGTGTGTGTCCTAAGACACTTCCACTCCCTGTCCCAGAGTGAGTCCTAAGACACTTCCACGCCCTGTCCCACTGTGTGTCCTAAGCCACTCCACTCTACCTCTCCCGAGTCTCCCAGTCTCCAGCCCCACCCTGCCCTGTGGGCTGTGGCTGGCATACTCACCACAGTTCAAACAACATCGCTGACTAAAGGGCACCAGAACATCCTGGTAAATGTGTCCTTTGTCAGGACATGGAGGGAGAGAGAGAGGGAGAGAGGGAGGGAGTGGGGTAGATGAGACGGGAACAGATAGTGGGGTGGCACTAGGAGAAAAAGGAAGGAGAGATAGAGAGAGGGGCCTGTGCAGGGAGAGAGAAAGCTCTGTGAAAGAAGCCTGTGCATGGCACCATGTTCAGACCCCTGACCTACCATTCAACTTATCCCATTGTTAGTGTCACTTAAATCCAGATATCTCTCACCACAAAATAATTCACCAGTTAAAAAAGTAGCAAAGTATCCATTGACAACACAGCTCCTTCATCTCAGCTAAACTGCTGCTACAATACCTTGAAAATGTAGCTCGCAATGTCCTATTGATTACCACGTTGACTTTTTGTATAACTAAGTTTCAAGAAGGAGAATGTTTTGATGCTGATCCTAAAACTAAGTGGAGACTGGAAGGCATATATTTTGCAGTAACAACAACCCAACTAATAATGTGTTTATATGCAGTGCGTATGGACAGAATGTTGCCAAGCAACAAGGGTAGCACATGGGGATGTTTGAAACGTACTTCTCAGCCTTAAGTGTCCCGCTTGCGTCGCCTCATTACCTAGCCTTTGAGGTGGCGCAATCGGCTAAGATGCTGAAGGGAGGACGGTCATGTGGGCTAGCAAGACAGAAGTCCAGAGTTTGCGCCAGATATGAGCTGAAGGAAGGAAGTGGTACTCGCTAAGCAAGCAGTGTGACGTCCTTTACACAAGCATGGTCAATTGAGCGCAGTGTGAAGCACAACCCTGTGTAAATGGACAATAGCCTAGTAGAAATACTGCCAGTATTATCCAATGGTTTAACCCAATCAAACTAAAATAACCAATTGTTGTTAATGGTCCTGACTGACCCATGAGTATGGTCTGTCTGTGGTAGATGTGGTGTTGGGTTAATGGTTCTGACTGACCCATGAGTATGGTCTGTCTGTGGTAGATGTGGTGTTGGGTTAATGGTTCTGACTGACCCATGAGTATGGTCAGTCTGTGGTAGATGTGGTGTTGGGTTAATGGTTCTGACTGACCCATGAGTATGGTCTGTCTGTGGTAGATGTGGTGTTGGGTTAATGGTTCTGACTGACCCATGAGTATGGTCTGTCTGTGGTAGATGTGGTGTTGAGTTAATGGTTCTGACTGACCCATGAGTATGGTCAGTCTGTGGTAGATGTGGTGTTGGGTTAATGGTTCTGACTGACCCATGAGTATGGTCTGTCTGTGGTAGATGTGGTGGTAGACATGGTGGTGGGGCTTGGTGCTTTGAGCTCAGTAATACCTATTAAATAAGCAAAATCATGAATGGTACTAGGGATGTGACAAATGGGAAAATGTTCTTAACGTTCATCAGTTTCCCACATTAATTCACAGTGTAGCTGCGCTGCTGCCAACAACGGTTTGGGTCTCAAGGTGCGTCCCTTTGATGTTTAAGCATTGCACATGTTTTACCATTACTGTACCTCAATTCCACCTCGCAAAGTTGGCATTTCCTTATCATTTAACTTCTCAAAGTATTGCCATACAGGACTTGGCCACTGTAGCTGCATGGCGATGACCTGGTGGTGGAGAATAGACTCCCAAATAATTGATTCCTCGACTCCTTGTACGTCGACTTCTTTGAATAATGTGGCTTATACAGGTATATTTTATACTGACATTTCTGACCACTTTCCAATTGTCCACTTCTCTTTGGCAGATGGAAATGAACAGATGGAAATGATTAGTAGCATTAAATGTAGAGCATTTAACAAAAGTAGTTGTGAGCTCTTTAAGATGCTGATTGATGATATTTAATGGAACATTTTTTATAATCAGGCCGATGTGGAGTCTACTTACCAGACTTTTCTCATCTTTCAATTCTGTATTTCACCACTGCTTTCCCTTAGTTAAACGACGTAAGAAAGCAGCAGAATGGTTTTGGAAACCTTGGTTTACAACCGGTCTCAAAAAAAGTTGTATAAAAAGTTTCTCACAAATACCTCTCCCCTGAATTCTGCAAATTACAAAAAGAATAAAAACAACATGTACTCACCTACTTCAGATTTCCTCAATTTTTTATTTTTACTAACAAATTCCAAGAATCCTTACATAAAGCCAACATGGAAAGTCATCAACAGACTGTTGAATAAGAAAAAGGCATCTACAACCATCCCATCTCAATTTATTGTTGGAAATATGACCTATAGTGATCCTGATGTTATTTCATGTGAATTGAATAACTTTTTTGTGAATGTGGGTTCCTCTCGGTCAAAGAAATTTGAGAAAACTGATGGCAATCCCTTGGATTACATTAAGGGACATTTCCCTTCTCTGCTTCAGTTTGATCCTCCTGATGTAATGGAGGTGATGGAGGTACAGTGCCTTGCAAAAGTATTCATCACCCTTGGCGTTTTTCCTGTTTTGTTACATTACAACCTGTAATTTAAATTGATTTTTATTTGGATTTCATGTAATGGACAACACAAAATAGTCCAAATTGGTGAAGTGAAAAGAAAAAAAAAAAAATTGTTTCAAAAAATTCAAAAAATAAAAAATTGGAAAGTGGTACGTGCATATGCCTTTGCTGTGAAGAACCTAAATAAGATCTGGTGCAACCAATTACCTTGGGAAGTCACATAATTAGTTAAAGTCCACCTGAGTGCAATCTAAGTGTCACATGATCTCAGTATATATACACACACCTGTTCCGAAAGGTCCCAGAGTCTGCAACACCACTAAGCAAGGGGTACCACCAAGCAAGAGACACCATGAAGACCAAGGAGCTCTCCAAACAGGTCAGGGAAAAGTTGTGGAGAATTACAAATCAGGGTCAGGTTATAAAAAAATATCCAAAACTTTGAACATCCCATGGAGCACCATTAAATCCATTATAATTTTTTTTTAAGAATATGGCACCACAACAAACCTGCCAAGAGAAGGCCGCCCACCAAAACTCACATACCAGGCAAGGAGGGCATTAATCAGAGAGGCAACAAAGAGACCAAAGATAACCGTGAAGGAGCTGCAAAGCTCCACAGAGGAGATTGGAGTATCTGTCCATAGGACCACTTTAAGCCGTACACTCCACAGAGCTGGGCTTTATGGAAGAGTGGCCAGAAAAAGCCATTGCTTAAATAAAAAATAAGCAAACACGTTTGCTTACGGAAGAAGGTACTCTGGTCAGATGAGACTAAAATTTAGCTTTTTGGCCATCAAGAAAAACACTGTCTGGCGCAATCCCAACACCTCTCATCACCCTGGGAACACCATCCCACAGTGAAGCATGGTGGTGGCAGCATCATGCTGTGGGGATGTTTTTCATCGGCAAGGACTGGGAAACTGGTCAGAATTGAAGGAATGATGGTGCTAAATACAGGGACATTTTTGATGGAAACCTGTTTCAGTCTTCCAGAGATTTGAGACTGGGACAGAGGTTCACCTTCCAGCAGGACATTTGACCCTAAGCATACTGCTAAAGCAACACTTGAGTAGTTTAAGGGGAAACATTTAAATGTCTTGGAATGGCCTAGTCAAAGCCCAGACCTCAATCCAATTGAGAATCTGTGATATGACTAAAAGATTGCTGTACACCAGCGGAACCAATCCAACTTGAAGGAGCTGGGACAATTTTGCCTTGAGGAATGGGCAAAAATCCCAGTGGCTAGATGTGCCAAGCTTATAGAGACATACAGTGGGGGGAAAAAAGTATTTGATCCCCTGCTGATTTTGTACGTTTGCCCACTGACAAAGAAAGGATCCAGAAAAACGCATGTCAAAAATGTTATGAATTGATTTGCATTTTAATGAGGGAAATAAGTATTTGACCCCCTCTCAATCAGAAAGATTTCGGGCTCCCAGGTGTCTTTTATACAGGTAACGAGCTGAGATTAGGAGCACAGTCTTAAAGGGAGTGCTCCTAACCGTAGCTTGTTACCTGTAAAAAAGACACCTGTCCACAGAAGCAATCAATCAATCAGATTCCAAACTCTCCACCATGGCCAAGACCAAAGAGCTCTCCAAGGAGGTCAGGGACAAGATTGTAGACCTACACAAGGCTGGAATGGGCTACAAGACCATCGCCAAGCAGCTTGGTGAGAAGGTGACAACAGTTGGTGCGATTATTCGCAAATGGAAGAAACACAAAAGAACTGTCAATATCCCTCGGCCTGGGGCTCCATGCAAGATCTCACCTCGTGGAGTTGCAATGATCATGAGAACGGTGAGGAATCAGCCCAGAACTACACGGGAGGATCTTGTCAATGATCTCAAGGCAGCTGGGACCATAGTCACCAAGAAAACAATTGGTAACACACTACGCCGTGAAGGACTGAAATCCTGCAGCACCTGCAAGGTCCCCCTGCTCAAGAATACATATACATGCCCGTCTGAAGTTTGCCAATGAACATCTGAATGATTCAGAGGACAACTGGTGAAAGTGTTGTGGTCAGATGAGACCAAAATGGAGCTCTTTGACATCAACTCAACTCACCGTGTTTGGAGGAGGAGGAATGCTGCCTATGACCCCCAAGAACACCATCTCCACCGTCAAACACGAAGGTAGAAACATTATGCTTTGGGGGTGTTTTTCTGCTAAGGGGACAGGACAACTTCACCGCATAAAAGGGACGATGGACGGGGCCATGTACCGTCAAATCTTGGGTGAGAACCTCCTTCCCTCAGCCAGGGCATTGAAAATGGGTTGTGGATGGGTATTCCAGCATGACAATGGCCCAAAACACACGGCCAAGGCAACAAAGGAGTGGCTCAAGAAGAAGCACATTAAGGTCCTGGAGTGGCCTAGCCAGTCTCCAGACCTTAATCCCATAGAAAATCTGTGGAGGGAGCTGAAGGTTCGAGATGCCAAACGTCAGCCTCGAAACCTTAATGACTTGGAGAACTGCAAAGAGGAGTGGGAAACGTCTGACCTCTGTGATTGCCAACAAGGGTTTTGCCACCAAGTACTAAGTTATGTTTTACAGAGGGGTCAAATACTTATTTCCGTCATTAAAATGCAAATCAATTTATAACATTTTTGACATGCGTTTTTCTGGATTTTTTTGTTGTTATTCTGTCTCTCACTGTTCAAATAAACCTACCATTAAAATTATAGACTGATCATTTCTTTGTAAGTGGGCAAACGTACAAAATCAGCAGGGGATCAAATACTTCCCCCCCCACTGTATATCTGAAGACCATCCAGTTCTATTTGCCATATGTTTAACTATGCTGTTTCACAAAAGTTCTGAACCTATATACATTTTACAGACTATATTTTACATTAGTTATCTTTGGTTTTTAGTCCCACTCAACACCTCCCATCTATCTCTGAACACCATCCATTTTCTATTTGCCATATATTTTTCAACTGTGCTGTGATGGTTCACAAAAGTTCTGAACCCTTCTATTCTCATAGTGTCTACAGATTGTAAATTAAGGACTTTTTTCCCCCTAAAAGTATTATATTATTAATCGATTGACTACGACTTTTCAAATCACCCAGTAGTGCACTTCTTTTCTTTGGTGCAAATAAATAAAACCTCAAACCTAAACCTTCCGGTGTCGACTCCCATTTCTGAGTATCAAGATTAGATTCCGCCAGGAATTTACTCCTAAGAGTCAGTATTTTTGGAATGCAGGAGACTGATTAGTTGCCATATTTCCGAACACTCGCATCTTTCATTGTGAGCTAACAAGGGACGGAGAGAGAGGGGAGGGGCACAGTATAGGCAGGTCGGCCACCAGGGAGACGGAGTCAGAACCGTGTACTAGGCCCATCTACAGTTGAAGTCGGAAGTTTACATACAGTTGTGGCCAACAATATTGGCACCCTTGCACGTTTTTCAAGTAACTCACAATTTTCCTAAAAATAAGTTGAAATTGAACAAAAGTAGTTGGTCTACACAATTCTTTATTTTACTGTTAATATTACAGAACCTTTGCTTTTGATTCCGAACTTAATATATCCATTTAAATCTGAAAATAAACAGGAATGGCAATGACAAAATTACTGACACCCTAGACTTAATATTTGGTAGCACTGCTTTTGGTCAAAATAACCGCAATCAAGCGCTTCCTATAACCATCAATGAGCTTCCTGCACCTCTGTACTGGTAGTTTGGCCCACTCCTCTTGTGCAAACTGCTCCAGTTCTCCCAGATTTTAAGGGTGCCTTCTCCCAACTGCTGATTTCAGATTTCACCGTAGGTTTTCAATGGGATTTAGATCTGGACTCATTGCTGGCCACTTCAGAACAGTCCAGCGTTTTGTCTTGAACCATTCCTGGGTGCTTTTGAAGTGTGTTTATTGTCCTGCTGGAAGACCCATGACCTTCGACAGAGACCCAGCTTTCTGACACTGGGTCTGACATTGCGATCCAAAATACCTTGGTACTCTCCTGATTTCATAATGCCATGTACACGTTCAAGGCACCCAGTGCCAGAGGCAGCAAAGCAACCCCAAAACATCACTGAACCTCCTCCATGTTTGACTGCAGGGAAGGTGTTCTTTTCTTTGAAAGCTTAATTTTGTTTTCTGTAAACATAGAGATTGTGTGCTTTACCAAAAAGCTCTATTTTGGTCTCATCTGTTCACAGGACATTTTCCCAGAAGGGTTTTGGCATGTTCAGGTGTGTTTTGTCAAATTGCAGCCAGGCTTTCTTATGTCTTTCTCTCAGCAATGGGGTCCTTCTGTGTCTCTTACCATATAACCCCCTTTCATTGAGTTGGTGGCGGATTGTGCTAGTTGAAACTGTGGTACCTTGTGTCTGAAGATCAACTTGAATCTGTGTGGCAGTTGATCAAGGCGCCCCCCCTTGGGTTGTGCCGTGGCGGAGACCTTTGTGGGCTATACTCGGCCTTGTCCCGGGATGGTATGTTGGTGGTTGGAGATATCCCTCCCGTGGTGTGGAGGCTGTGCTTTGGCCAAGTGGGTGGGGTTATATCCTACCTGTTTGGCCCTGTCCGGGGGTTTCATCGGATGGGGCCACAGTGTCTCCTGACCCCTCCTGTCTCAGCCTCCAGTATTTATGCTGCAGTAGTTTATGTGTCGGGGGGCTAGGGTCAATCTGTCACATCTGGAGTATTTGTCCTGTCTTTTCCAGTGTCCTGTGTGAATTTAAATATGCTCTCTCTAATTCTCTCTTTCTTTCTCTCTCTCGGAGGACCTGAGCCCTAGGACCATGCCTCAGGACTACCTGGCTTGATGACTCCTTGCTCTCCCCAGTTCACCTGGCCGTGCTGCTGCTCCAGTTCCAACTATTCTGCCTGCAGCTATGGAACCCTGACCTGTTCACCGGACGTGCTACCTGTCCCAGACCTGCTGTCCCAGACCTGCTGGAACCCTGACCTATTCACCGGATGTGCTACCTGTCCCAGACCTGCTGTTTTCAACTCTCTAGAGACAGCAGCAGCGGTAGAGATACTCTCAAAGATTGGCTATGAAAAAGCCAAATGACACTTACTCTTGTGTTACTGACTTGTTGCACCCTCGACAACTACGATTATTATTATTTGACCATGCTGGTCATTTATGAACATTTGAACATCTAGGCCATGTGCTGTTATAATCTCCACCCGGCACAGCCAGAAGAGGACTGGCCACCCCTCATAGCCTGGTTCCTCTCTAGGTTTTGGCCTGTCTAGGGAGTTTTTCCTAGCCACCGTGCTTCTACACCTGCATTGCTTGCTGTTTGGGGTTTTAGGCTGGGTTTCTGTTCAGCACTTTGAGATATCAGCTGATGTAAGAAGGGCTATATAAATAAAATTTCATTTCTCCACAATTCAAACAATCCTTCGCTGCACAATTTCATCAAGTTCTCTCTTGCGGCCACATCCAGGGAGGTTGGCAACAGTGGTATGGGCCTTAAACTTCGTGATAACATTATGTATGGTGGAAACAGGAACATCAAGGTCTCTGGAGATGGACTTGTAATCTTGTGTCTCACCTTCTCAGATAATTCTCCTGGTTTTCTTTCTTTTGTCCATGCTCGTTCCGGTACACACAGTTACCCAAAACAGGAGAATGAGTCCTTTTCTCTACTTAAACTGGTTTAATATGTGATTTTTATACTGCAGGCACCTTCAACTCAGCACAGGTGAGTTCAATTCCAAAGTAAATGAGAATCACCTGCTTGAAATCTAATAATTTCTAACTACTTCTAGAAGGTGCCAATAATATTGTCCAGGCCATTTTAGGATTTCTTTGTGGAATTAGCAAAGATTCAGTAAATTATTCAAATTCTTTTGTTTTGTTCAACCGCACTCCGAAGATATACATATGTGGATACCAAAAATTGTTTTAATTTCAACAGTTTTCTGGAAGAAATGCTGCATTATTTGAAAAAAGAGCAAGAGTGCCAATATTTTTGGCCACGACTGTACACTTAGGTTGGAGTCATTAAAACTGGTTTTTCAACCACTCCACAAATTTCTTGTTAACAAACTATAGTTTTGGCAAGTCGGTTAGGACATCTACTTTGTGTATGACAAAAGTAATTTTTCCAACAATTGTTTACAGACACATTTTTTCACTTATGATTCACTGTATCACAATTCCAGTGGGTCAGAAGTTTACATACACTAAGTTAACTGTGCCTTTAAACAGATTGAACAATTCCAGAAAATTATGTCATGGCTTTAGAAGCTTCTGATAAATGATCTCAATTAGCCTATCAGAAGCTTCTAAAGCCATGACATCATTTTCTGGAATTTTCCAAGCTGTTTAAAGGCACAGTCAACATAGTGCATGTAAACTTCTGACCCACTGGAATTGTGATACAGTGGGACCACACAGTCGTCATACCGCTCAGGAAGGAGACAAGTTCTGTCTCCTAGAGATGAACGTACTTTGGTGCAAAAAGTGCAAATCAATCCCAGAACAACAGCAAAGGACCTTGTGAAGATGCTGGAGGAAACAGGTACAAAAGTATATCAACGTAATCTGAAAGGCCGCTCAGCAAGGAAGAAGCCACTGCTCCAAAACCACCATAAAAAAACCAGACTACGGTTTGCAACTGCACATGGGGACAAAGATCATACTTTTTGGAGAAATGTCCTCTGGTCTGATGACCATCGTTATGTTTGGAGGAAAAAGGGGGAGGCTTGCAAGCTGAAGAACACCCTCCCAACCGTGAAGCGCGGGGGTGGCAGCATCATGTTGTGGGGGTGCTTTGCTGCAGGAAGGACAAGTGCACTTCACAAAATAGATGGCATCATGAGGAGGACAATGATGTGGACATATTGAAGCAACATCTCAAGACATCAGTCATGAAGTTAAAGCTTGGTCGCAAATGGGTCTTCCAAATGGACAATGACCCCAAGCATACTTCCAAAGTTGTGGCAAAATGGCTTAAGGACAACAAAGTCAAGGTATTGGAGAGGCAATCAAAGCCCTGACCTCAGTCCTATAGAACATTTGTGGGCAGAACTGAAAAAAAAGTATGCGAGCACGGAGGCCTACAAACCTGACTCAGTTACACGAGCTCTGTCAGGACCAACGGGGCAAAATTCACCCAACTTATTGTAGGAAGCTTGTGGAAGGCTACCCGAAACGTTTGACCCAAGTTAAACAATTTAAAGGCAATACTTCCAAATACTAATTGAGTGTATGTAAACTTCTGACCCACTGGGAATGTGATGAAAGAAATAAAAGCTGAAATAAATCAATAATTCTCTCTACTATTATTCTGACATTTCACATTCTTCAAATAAAGTGGTGATCCTAACTGCCTTAAGACAGCGAATTTTTACGAGGATTAAGTGTCAGGAATTGTGAAAAACTGAGTTTAAATGTATTTGGCTAAGGTGTATGTAAACTCCGACTTCAACTGTATCACACATTTGGAATGCTTTATCTCCCAATTTCTTGGCTTGCAACTTCAGTGAAGCAGGGCCTATCTATCGTCAATGAATAGGCTAGGATATTCTACAGGCAACAGACCGAAGACTGAACACACACTCGCATCATTACCAAAAAGAAAGAGCAGGGGTGGAATCATTAGTGCAAACAGTTTGCAACTAAAACAAGAGTTTATATTGGATAAATTCAGGTAGGTCCCTCCCAGTTTCGTCCCGTTTGCTTCCGTTCAGAAACGTTTTGCAACAGAATCAGTGTAATGAATACACCCCAGGCAAGCCAGCATGAGGGAGAGAAAGGAGAGGGCAGGCAGAAAGAACTGTGGGGCGCATATGTCTTAGTAATCTGCATCTTGCAATGTCTTGTCATTCACCAAAGTAGTTGTTGTACTTCCATTACACAACTTTCCCCTTTATTGCCTATTGTCTAGTTAGTCTATAACACAGAAAATAATGTGTTTTGTGATAACAGCACCGTGATTTTGTGGGTGAAAAAACGTCACTTTTCGGTTAGGGATTTCCATATGTAGCGTACTTTCTGGGGAATAGGGCCCTATGGGGGCGGCAGGTAGCCTAGTGGTTAGAGCATTGGGCCAGTAACCGAAAGGTTGCTAGATCGAATCCCCGAGCTGACAAGGTAAAAATCTGTCGTTCTGCCCATGAACAAGGCAGTTAACCCACTGTTCTTAGGCTGTCATTGTAAATAAGAATTTGTTCTTAACTGACGTGCCTAGTTAAATAAAAGGTTAATATATATATATATATATATATATATATATATATATATATATATATAAATGGGACATAGGCTAATTTCAGTAGCAGCCATAAAGAGAAAGATTATGTGGGACTATTCCAGGATAAGGAGACTATTCTGTGATAAGGAGATTGGATCAGTAATGGCTGCAGGAAACAACAAATGCAAATTAGACAGATGACTGTACATCAATATGACTGCAGTGCTCAGTGATACTCATTTCAGGTTAGGATGGGGAGACTTGAAACAGTCACTGGCTTTCTAAAATAAAGCAACATGAATGTATCATTTGTTTGAGCAGATTGGTGTCCAGGCAAGTTGAATACCAATAAGTTACATTTTTGAAGTTATAGTCTTTGTCCCAAAACATAACTTAGACAACTATATACACTGAGTGTACAAAACATTAAGAACACCTGCTCTTTCCATGACAGATTGACCAGGTGAATGCAAGTAAAAGCTATGAACCCTTATTGATGTCACTTGTTAAATCCACTTCAAATCAGTGTAGATGAAGGGGAGGAGACAGGTTAAAGAAGGATTTTTAAGCCTTGAGACAAGTGAGACATGGATTGTGTATGTGTGCCAGTCAGAGAGGGTGAATGGGCAAGACAAAATATTTAAGTGCCTTTGAACGGGGTATGGTAGTAGGTGCCAGGTGCAACGGTTTGTGTCAAGAACTGCAATGCAGCTGGGTTTTTCACACACCAGTTTCCCATGTGTCTCAAGAATGGTCCACCACCCAAAGGACATCCAGCCAACTTGACACAACTGCGGGAAGCATTGGAGTCAACATGGGGCCAGCATCCCTGTGGAACGCTTCGGCACCTTCTAGAGTCCATCCTCTGATGAATTGAGGCTGTTCTGAGGGCAAAAGGGGGTGCAACTCAATATTAGGAAGGTGTTCCTAATGTTTTGTCCACTTAGTGTATATTTAAGCATTAACGCCTGAGGGGTGTGGTATATGGCCAAAATACCACGGCTAAGGGCTGTTCTTATACACGACACAATGCAGAGTGCCTGGATACAGGCCTTAGCCATGGAATATTGGCCATATACCAAACCCCTGAGGTGCCTTATTGCTATTATAAACTGGTTACCAATGCAATTAGAGCAGTAAAAATACATGTTGGTTTACAGTCTGATATACCACGGCTGTCAGCCAATCAGCATTCAGGGCTCGAACCACCCAGTTTATAATCTGCAGTATGCAATAGATAAATAATCATAGAATCATAGAATCTGCAATGTACACACAAACACACTCACTCCAAGTTGTTTGGGAAAAAAGCATCTCTATGCTTGCATGCAAATCGTCCCACAGTCCCTCCGATGTTTTTGACTGCGGGCAAAAGAATCCTAGCATCAACAGCAGGTGCCACCTGACACTACAAAACATGGGTTATCTAAATGGGTTGGAAGCCATTCAAAATAATGGAGCAGACGGCAGTGTGTGTGTTCTCCCAACGGTGTCCCAGCGAGACAAAATCCTACTTCACAACACTGGGGTGGACAAAGGCACCATCCGGACGGGCCTTCAGATAACCTGTCCATCCATGGTGACAGGACAGACTAGGAACGCTGTCCCAATGTTGTCAAAAAACTAAACTCTATTTTTCACAGTGAGACTGACTGCCTGGCAGACACGTGAGAGATGACACTGTGCATTGCTGCTGTTTACTTCTCGGATTTCAAACCATCCAGAGAGTTGGGTTACATCTCAGAGACAGTGAACAGGGTTTAATGATATTAAGAACAGTAAGGACTACTGTGTCTTGTTCAAACCTCCATCTTCTCCATCTTCATTAGGTCAACTGTGACAGTGACTGCTCACAATGTCAACCAGAAAAGGTCATGAGTCTGGGTGTTTGGCTGCCTGGATGAAAGAATGAAAGGACAGTCCTTCACGCTGACATTTGAACCCTGGAGGTGGAGGGAGGAAGCAGGAGAGGGAGGGAAGGAAGGTATGTGTCAATCCTCCACTGACTCTCAGGAGTCTCTGGTTTCTAGGCTGATCAGCTCAGGTTTCTCTGTGGCAGCTCAGTAGACTCCAGATATTCCCCAGGTTACAGAGGCACGGGGGGAGGCCTGACTGACGCAGAGACTGCTGCAACTCAGGGTTTATCAGGCTCTGATAGGAAGGCTCTCGCAACATGCACCCGTATCATTGACCGACCGGTAGGCCATTTGTCTTTACAGCTTTTCCATGAATTTCGACTTTAAAAGTTGCAAGATAAGGAAATAGGACTTAGTGGTTATGGGGCAACAGTCAGAACTTTTTACATACAGGACCTGGAAAGGAGTAGTTGCTGCCATATTCATTTCCCAATATGACAGTGCTCAAGTCAATAGAAGTCAATGCAGGAACGTAAGATGTGAAAGATCATTTTCACTTGAAGTTAGAGTACATGCCCAGTTCAAATCCTGAATCGATGTACTGTAATTCAAATAGAGACCCCAACTTTGGATCATACTGTACATTAAATCAGAGTTCTTTGTATTGATCGCATTGGTCCTGACAAGCCAGTTGGCGAAGAGTAACATCCCACTTGGAGTTTGCTAAAAGGTGCCTAAAGGACTCTCAGACCATGAGAAACAAGATTCTCTGGTCTGACGAAACCAAGATCGAACTCTTTGGCCTGAATGCCAAGCGTCACGTCTGGAGGAAACCTGGCACCATCCCTACGGTGAAGCATGGTGGTGGCAGGATCATGCTGCAGGGATGTTTTTCAGCAGCAGGGACTGGGAGACTAGTCAGGATAGAGGGAAAGATGAATGGTGCAAAGTACAGCGAGATCCTTGACGAAAACCTGCTACAGAGTGCTCAGACTGGGGTGAAGGTTCACCTTCCAACAGGGCAACAACCCTTAGCACACAGCCAAGACAATGCAGGAGTGGCTTCAGGACAAGTCTCTGAATGTCCTTGAGTGGCCCAGCCAGAGCCTGGACATGAACCAGATCGAACATCTCTGGAGAGACCTGAATACAGATGTGCAGTGATGCTCCCCATCCAACCTGACAGAGCTTGTGAGGATCTGCAGAGAAGAAATATAGGTGTGCCAAGCTTGTAGCGTCATACCCAAGAAGACTCGAGGCTGTACGCTTGTAGCGTCATACCCAAGAATACGCAAAGCTGTACGCTTGTAGCGTCATACCCAAGAAGACGCGAAGCTGTACGCTTGTAGCGTCATACCCAAGAAGACGCGAAGCTGTACGCTTGTAGCGTCATACCCAAGAAGACGCGATGCTGTAAACTTGTAGCGTCATACCCAAGAAGACGCGAGGCTGTACGCTTGTAGCGTCATACCCAAGAAGACGCGAGGCTGTACGCTTGTAGCGTCATACCCAAGAAGACGCGAGGCTGTACGCTTGTAGCGTCATACCCAAGAAGACGGGAGGGTGTACGCTTGTAGCGTCATACCCAAGAAGACGCGAGGCTGTAATCGCCGCCAACAAAGTACTGAGTGAAGGGTATGAATACTTATGTATATGTAATATTTCCGTGTTCATTTCTTTTATATACAGTGGGGGAAAAAAGTATTTGATCCCCTGCTGATTTTGTACATTTGCCCACTGACAAAGAAATGATCGGTCTATAATTTTAAATGGTAGGTTTATTTGAACAGTGAGAGACAGAATAACAACAACAAAAATCCAGAAAAACGTATGTCAAAAATGTTATAAATTGATTTCCATTTTAATGAGGGAAATAAGTATTTGACCCCTCTGCAAAACATGACTTAGTACTTGGTGGCAAAACCCTTGTTGACAATCACAGAGGTCAGACGTTTCTTGTAGTTGGTCACCAGGTTTGCACACATCTCAGGAGGGATTTGTCCCACTCCTCTTTGCAGATCTTCTCCAAGTCATTAAGGTTTCGAGGCTGATGTTTGGCAACTCGAACCTTCAGCTCCCTCCACAGATTTTCTATGGGATTAAGGTATGGAGACTGGCTAGGCCACTCCAGGACCTTAATGTGCTTCTTCTTGAGCCACTACTTTGTTGCCTTGGCCGTGTGTTTTGGGTCATTGTCATGCTGGAATACCCATCCACGACCCATTTTCAATGCCCTGGCTGAGGGAAGGAGGTTCTCACCCAAGATTTGACGGTACATGGCCCCGTCCATTGTCCCTTTGATGCGGTGAAGTTGTCCTGTCCCCTTAGCAGAAAAACACCCCCAAAGCATGTTTCCACCTCCATGTTTGACGGTGGGGATGGTTTTCTTGGGGTCATAGGCAGCATTCCTCCTCCTCCAAACACACCGAGTTGAGTTGATGCCAAAGAGCTCCATTTTGGTCTTATCTGACCACAACACTTTCACCCAGTTGTCCTCTGAATCATTCAGATGTTCATTGGCAAACTTCAGACGGGCATGTACATGTGCTTTCTTGAGCAGGGGGACCTTGTGGGCGGTGCAGGATTTCAGTCCTTCACGGCGTAGTGTGTTACCAATTGTTTTCTTGGTGACTATGGTCCCAGCTGCCTTGAGATCATTAACAAGATCCTCCCGTGTAGTTCTGGGCTGATTCCTCACCGTTCTCATGATCATTGCAACTCCACGAGGTGAGATCTTGCATGGAGCCCCAGGCCGAGGGATATTGACAGTTCTTTTGTGTTTCTTCCATTTGCGAATAATCGCACCAACTGTTGTCACCTTCTCACCAAGCTGCTTGCCGATGGTCTTATAGCCCATTCCAGCCTTGTGTAGGTCTACAATCTTGTCCCCGACATCCTTGGAGAGCTCTTTGGTCTTGGCCATGGTGGAGAGTTTGGAATCTGATTGATTGATTGCTTCCGTGGACAGGTGTCTTTTATACAGGTTACAAACTGAGATTAGGAGCACTCCCTTTAAGAGTGTGCTCCTAATCTCAGCTCGTTACCTGTATAAAAGACACCTGGGAGCCCGAAATCTTTCTGATTGAGAGGGGGTCAAATACTTATTTCCCTCATTAAAATGCAAATCAATTGATAACATTTTTGACATGCATTTTTCTGGATTTTTTGTTGTTGTTATTCTGTCTCTCACTGTTCAAATAAACCTACCATTAAAATTATAGACTGATCATTTCTTTGTCAGTGGGCAAACGTACAAAATCAGCAGGGGATCAAATACTTTTCCCCCCTCACTGTATATACACATTTGCAAAATTGTCAAAAAACCTTGCTTTGTTATTATGGGGTATTGTGTGCAGATTGATGAGGATACATTTTTTTTAATCAGTTTTAAAATAAGGCTGTAACGTAACAAAATGTGGAAAAAGTCAATGGGTCTGAATATTTTCTGAATGCACTGTATATAAACAGCTGTATTCACAGTCAGTGCTCTGGGTTAACAGCCTTCATTAGGCTAGATTAGACACATACCAGAGGACTCTACATACCCTTCACCTTTTCCCTGACTGTCCCCGACACAGGGGGAGGATTATGGCCAGCGGTCAGTGTGACTCAGCTGGGTGGAGAGGTCAAAGCCTCACCTATATGTGGTTCCCTTTCACATGGATCAGTTACAGGACCGGGAGGAATAGAAACTACAGACACACACCCAGAACTGCTACTGACAGCCTCCGACTGGGTTCTCTACCACAATCCTTTATTTAGATTTTCGCTTAGGGGAAGTTCTATTGAATTAAATTGTACACTATTAAAAGAATTGGACAATGGAAACACATATACTGGGTTGCTGTTACTGCTGCGGACAAAGGCAAAACAGCGGAGGGTAGTTGCAATGGAGGACAGCAGAACCCCTAACAGCATAGCTTACCAGAGACAGCAGAACCCCTAACAGCATAGCTTACCAGAGACAGCAGAACCCCTAACAGCATAGCTTACCAGAGACAGCAGAACCCCAAACACAGTGGAGGTTGCTGAGGGGAGGATGGCTCGTAATAAGGGCTGGAACGGAGCAAATGGAATGACATCACAGACATGGAAACCATGTTTGATGTATTTGATACCATTCCACCGATTCCGCTCCAGTCATTCCCACGAGCCCGTCCTCCCCAATTAAGGTGCCACCAACCTCCTGTGCCCTAACATCATAGCCTTACCAGAGACAACAGAAGCCCTTACAGCATTTTCTTCCTATTTTTTTTTAAACTATATTTATGGTGATTTATCAGGGGGTGCTGCAGCACCCCTACATCCCATGGCTATGGTTTTACTCCTGCAGCAACCAGCTGAGGCGCTGCAGCAGAAATTCCACTCAAAATAGGCTCTGTATGCTGCTCGTGTGTGACAGTTGTGTTGGATAAATACGATAGCCACATAACCACTAACAAAAATACACGCGCCAATTTAAATCAACTAAATTATGCAAATTAACCTGTAAACTAATAAGCATGACATCAAATGTGTTTACATGGACTGGTATTTCCATCAATGAATACAGAATATTGTTCTTTCTCCCGGTCAATTTGGCCAGCAACAATTTTATTTACTGTCTTTTCATTTATTTTATTGGCCAAAAGCCAGCAATTACCAGCTAACGGAAACCATGACACACACACACAGCTTTGTTTCCGTGACATTTCTGGACTTTTTGGAGTGTACAAATGTTTGACCATTAAAAATCCTATTTTCCCAAACCCTGAATCTAACACCTAACCCCAAAACCTTAAGCTTAAAATAGCATTTGAACAAATTCAAAACCTGAACAAATTCAGGACATTCAGGTGAATTGATAGGACATTGAGGTCCTGATAATGTAGGAAAACAAGTAAAGCTCAGTCTTACTGTGCAGCAGGATTTAATCAGCAGCTTGTCCCAGTTCAGCAGGGAAGCCCAGACAGTACCACACACACACGCTGGGCTGCAAATGAGCATCCAGATTCAGGGGACAGATGTGGATCCTTGCTGTGCTAAAGTGTATTGGTGTGATCACTGGGCAGAGCAAGTCAAATCAGTGTAGTTTTCCACCATGGGATTTAATCCCAGTTGGAGGTGTAGTATATTTAAGGTGTATGTGTGCCACTTTACTGGAGCTATTGTCTGGCTGGTGACCACGTTGGAGTAGAACTCATGTACATACAGTACAGTCCAGCCAAAGCTCAGCTCCACAGCTGGGTTTGATGGAGGCGTTGGGATGGGAGGGACTATTGGCACCATCCCCCTCACCAAGGGGATAGGTGATGCATCTACAAAGATCAATAAGAGATCCAAAAGAGGTCCACCAAGGGTCTCAATGGAGTTAAATCTGAGACGTTCAGATATGGACTGTAACATGGTCACGGAGGTAAGACTTACCCAACTCCCTGGAGACAGGAGAGACCGCAGCATTCTCTCCGATCTTAGAGACCGCATCAAAGTACACCTTTCCAGCCAGGCTCATCGCTGTAAAAAAATAAGTATTGCTTTACAAAAATGTGGCAATGCAGAGTGTAAAAGAACTACTACACAAGCACCCTGAATTTAAAATCAGACCTACTGTTTATTATACATATAACACAGCTTTAAACAATGAACCATCTATGACTAATGCATGAGATAACTGAAGGTAAATGTTGGTTAGAGACATGTTCTGGTAACCCAGTAACCTGCCATGGCAATAGAATAGAGTACAGTGTAGTACAATACAGTACAGGACAGTTCAGTAATAAGACGGCTGCTCACCTGCCACTGATTTCTCATAGCTCTTCCCCAGGTTGACCAGGTTCCTGAGCCCAGGGTTGAACTGTTCCATTACATTCTGGGAAGAGGAGAGAAGATGGGTAGTTGGGTTAAATGGGGTCACCGTCACATCAACATGAGATATTCTCAGCCTTTTCTCACTTTCTCTCTTTAGTGAGTGAGTGAGTGAGTGAGTGAGTGACAAAGTGATTGACGTATAGAGTGATTGATTAAACGAGCGAGAGGAAAAGAAGTCAGTGAGTGAGTAGGTACACCATTCACACGGCTACAGAGGGTGGGACTCAGACCAACGCACCATTGGGTGCACACTGCCTGCCCTACAGGTCACCTCCAACACCAGGAGACACAGGAAGAACCTCAGGGATCTCAGGCACAGCCTGTTCTCCCCACTTACATCACCCTGTATAAGAGCATCATGGCTAAAACTGACACACTGGCCAATAGCTTCTACCCCCAGACCATCAGGCTGCTGAATAGCCACCACTAGTCAGCTACTTGCCCCCCCCCCCACACACCCCAATGGACATTTATCATTGTTACAGTTGTAAATAAATGTATATTATAATTTGTGTTATTGCCCCATTCACTTCTCTTGACCTGCACTGTTGGAGCTTAAGAATTTCCCTGTACCCTGAAATTACATCTGCTAACCTGTGCATGTGACTAATGACCTCTAAACTAACACAGTTAGCTCTACAAACTATGACCAAAGCAGCCAATGATTAACCAGAGATTGACAAAGGACTGTGGCCTACACTCTGGCTTTCATCTGCATTCCAATGGCAACACTCCCATTCCTCTGACTGAGAAAGAGACAAAAATGGAAACAGAATATGGGAGTAGATGGAGAGAAAGAAGAGGAAATAAATAAAAAAAATAAAAAAGCGAGAGAGTGATGCATGTTATTATGCATGTTTAGAGATCATTTCTAATATCAAGAGGCTTTTTTGATTGACAGCTCCAATGGATTTCAATAAATCAGGAACGCAAGGTCTCTGTGAGAAGTCTCTGTCATATTTTCTTCATTTTCCCAGGAGCCTCCATTCAATAAAATGACAATGGATTTGACTGATATGGATCCTTGGGGACCAGTAAAGTCAGCTCCGTTATCCTATATAATTGATTCTCTGTGGGATCATGATCATTGTCTCAGGGGTCTTTCTTCCTGTACACACTTCTTCTCTTATTTGACAGCTTTCTTATTTATTAATGACATGCCCTGTTATATCATGTTTACCTACTGTTTGGAAAGATAAGGGTGAGTTACACCCAGGAACCCGGGAAATGATATATAAATCCATAGTAGCATATCCGTACCGTCTTGTCTATGAACAAAGCAGGAGGAGAATCTAATGCAGTACGTTATGGCTATGCAGTCACACAGTAAACAGTAGACTACACAATGAAAAGTAGACAGTATGCAATTCACTGGTGAGTCAACTGATTTGGCAGTAAACTTCTTATTTAAGAGAGCACGGTAAATATGGATGTTATAATACATCGGCAGTTTATAATTCAGCCATTACTATGCTCAAGCAGGTCTCCATTATTCAGAAGGAAATAAAAACCTGCATAATGCTGCTTGGCTCCCAGGTAATATTTTAAATAGGACCATTTCAACCCTCATGGATCCTCTGTTGCATGTACTCACATCATATTAGGAATAAAGGCCGTGTTAATAAGCATGAGAAGCAGTCAGGAGCGGCTCAGTTGACTTGCCTACCACTGAGACCTAACTGGTGATGTTGGAGTAGGAGAGGGAGGCTGTCTAATCTTACCACAGTCAAACCCTGTAGCTAAATAATTAAACCTGTGGACAGTTTCCCCTCCGTTTCATCATCACCTCAAGGAGATAGGAGCTAATGGGAGGCTGTTCTGTTCCTGTTCTGACTGTCTCAGGGGACCAAAGTCTAACTCAGTCTAACTGCTCTCTGAGGTGGACTTCAATGCAAGTGAGGCACATCAAGGCATCCACTTGTTCCTTCTTTCTTTCATATTGCAGAGAGAAAGAGAGAGAGCACACCCTATCACTCAACAACCTGTGGAGTGTGTGCACTGTGAGGGTGCAACACTTGACAGCAAGCAGAGCGAGTTACACAGTAATAGCTAATTAATCCTTAAGAGTCTGGAATCTTTTTAGCTTTCCTCTTATTTTTGCTTTTCCTTAGGGTGCTTTTTTCGTCTTTCAGTTTCTACTGTTATTCTTTAGTTTTTATCCTCTTATGTTTGTTGTGTAGTACATTTTTTTGTTTTATTTTCTTATGTTTCTTCCTGTGAAGCGCATTGCATTGCATTCATGTCTGAAATGTGCTATATAAATAAAGCTTGATTTGATATTAGGACCCCTATAGGTATCAAAACGAAGAACACCATCGTGTTCGTGAGAGTCTCATCTGTAGGCCAAACCGTTCGGACACTACAGATGTTTTTGTGAGAAGAGCGATTTTCAGGATGTCTCATGGTCTGACAAACACAGCTGTAGCTCGCCACCAGATATCTCTGGCTTAAACAGGCGGATTTGATGGGGAATTTGTTATTATGCGGGTGCGCGGAGGACATCGACTCTAGGGGGTTAATTAATGGGTATGACTACTAAAAACTGGTTTTCCAATGGCTTTGACAAGTGTCAGATTAATCCATTGATGTGGATACTGGAACACTTAGGGTAATGGTATTCTGATATAACACTGTAAGTAGCATTTGTGATACTCAAATGTAGAAAAAAAGGGACCCAAGACAACAGAGACTGATAGAAAGTTTTCCCCCCCAAAAAGACAGCTTTCCCAGCAATAGATTTTATACCACCTACTCATCTGTCAAAATGAGAGGCCATTAACTGACACAGCTGGTGCGTGGTCAACGGACATTAGGGAACTAACGATGGGATAAAAAAAGGATTAAATGTGGTGGAGAAAACAATGAGGGGGAGTACTTCTCTGCTATTATGCTTTCTATTCTGTCTATTCCCTCTAACCACCCAGACCCTGCCTAACGGCAAGTGTAGCTGATGAAATCATGACAATACATCACAGCTGGGCTACACTATGAGAAGGGTATAGTTAGGACAACCCTTATTCATTATCACAGTGAACTTAACTGTATAGGTTACAGTCTTAAGTAGACAGTAGGCTACTTGAAAGCCTGCTCAATGATGCTAGGCACAAGTGGTGTAGGCTAACTGAAGCCTCTCACGACATAAGTATTATGTTTTGTGCCTCTACATCAGGGATGGGCAACAGGCGGCCTGCGGATCAATTTTAGAAATGTGGTTGTGCATCACCAGATCGCTTGTTATGTCAGTCACTCGATTAGCCCATGTCAGCTAACATTTGTTAGATTGGTAAATGAATCTAACGGCAAGCTATCTAAAGTTGTAGTAGGCTAAGCATGGTGGAATTACCAACCGGGGGCCTCATTGATCATCTAATATACTTAAATACTGCAAACATTTGTCCCCACCCAATGGCAAAATGTGTACAATTGCAGGAAATTAACTCAAACTTTTTTTTAAATGATCTTCGGCTAGGGCTGCATGTGTGGGTGTGGATGTGGGTACGCAGACACACGAGCCACTGCGGCCCCTCATGATGAGTTCCCATTTTTTGTGGCCCCCACCTGCTTCACAGTTGCCCATCTCTCCTCTACATAATGTTCTTAGTAGCCTATGGCATGTGTCTACTGTACACGCATAGCATAGTACAATAGTACACTACATGACCAAAAGTATGTTGACACCTGCTCATCGAACATCTCATTCCAAAATCATGGGCATAATATGGAGTTGCCGCCCCCCCGCTGCTATAACAGCCTCCACTCTTCTGGGAAGGCTTTCCACTAGATGTTGGAACATTAATGTGGGGACTTGCTTCCATTCAGCCACAAGAGAATTAGTGAGGTCGGGCACTGATATTGGGCAATTAGGCCTGGATCGCAGTCGGCGTTCCAATTCATCCCAAAGGTGTTCGATGGCGTTGAGGTCAGGGTTCTGTGCAGGCCAGTCAAGTTCTTCCACACCGATCTCAACAAACTATTTCTGTATGGACCTTGCTTTGTGCACAGGGGCATTGACATGCTGAAACAGGAAAAGGCCTTCCACAAACTGTTGCCACAAAGTTGGAAACACAGAATCGTCTAGAATGTCATTGTAAGCTGTAGCGTTAAGAGTTCCCTTCGCTGGAACTAAGGGGCCCAGCCCAAAGCATGAAAAACAGCCCCAGACCATTATTCCTCCTCCACCAAACTTTACAGTTGGCACTATGCATTTGAGCAGGTAGTGTTCTCCTGGCATCCGCCAAACACAGATTAGTCCGTCGGTCTGCAAGATGGTGAAGCTTGATTCATCACGCCAGAGAACGTGTTTTCACTGCTCCAGAGTCCAATGGCAACGAACTTTACACCACTCCAGCCGACGTTTGGCATTGTGGATGGTGAGCTTAGGCTTGTGGGCGGCTGCTTGGCCATGGAAACCTATTTCATGAAGCTCACGTCGAACAGCTCTTGTGCTGACGTTGCTTCCAGAGGCAGTTTGGAACTCGGTAGTGAGTGTTGCAACCGAGGACAGAGGATTTTTATGTACTACGTGCTTCAGCAACCCAGTTCTGTGAGCTTTTGTGGCCTACCACTTCGCAGTTGAGCTAGAAGTTTCCACTTCACAATAACAGCACTTACAGTTGACTGGGGCAGCTCAACTGTCAGCAACAGGTGTGGCTGAAATAGTCGAATCCACTAATTTGAAGGGGTGTCCACATACTTTTGTATATATAGTCTTTCTGGCTATAGGCCTACAATATTTGGGTGACACAAGTAGTGAGCAACCTGTTATCAACAACACTTTCAGGAATTCTGGCAACTGAGGAAGTTATTACCCTACATAGTAAAACAACATTGCAGGTGTTTATATGGGAGGTGTTTTCACGGGGAAAGCCCGACCATTTATGGTATCTCATAAAGGTTAATTCACAGATAATTATGGTACATTGATTCAAGCAACACATGGTCTCATACGGTCGTTTACCTTGTATGTACTTTCGGTGAGTTTGTTCACTTCTCCAGGGTCCCTCGACATGGTTATATCCCTTTAAGCGCCCGTTTAAAACAATACAAATGTCCAGAATAAACTCCCCAGACAGAATAAATATGTGACACTATCGACTCATCGAATTCCTCATAACAAGCGCGCGCTCCATATAGCCTGCCGAGAAAGATCCTATTTACCTGGCGTTCCCAACTACAGTAGTCGTTCATGAAAAAGGAGAGACAATTTCCTCCGCAGGCAACGGTGCGTTCTCAAAGGACTGCCTGGGGTAAAAGCTGAGCTGTCAAACTTCTGCCTCGATTAACAGTGAGTCGGTTGGTAGGAAAGGTAGGCGGGCAGGGTGTTATTGTTCGACGTCATTCATTAGTGCTATGAAAGGTGACCGTCTACAGTGGACACTGGCAGGTGTAGGGCGCTCCCTGGAGGCGACCAATGGCCATCCACGTGGGCAGAATATGTATAATCTATGGAATAATTATAATCCATATCATATTTATCAATACAAAGATAAATCATAGAAAAACACGAGACACATTTTATTTAGGCTATACCCTTCCCTTTCTTTCCCACTCACAGGTAGGCATAGGCCTAGCCTAATTCCCTGCCCGCAGTCTCGATCAATTTAGAAACAAAACTTTATCAGGCTCACACCTGTTGCTGCAATTTGACATAATATAGTGATGTGTCGTTCGCGAACGAATGGTTCTTTTTGAACTGATCTTTTTGGTGAACGTCGGGAGCCGAATCGCATCGGATGAATGAACCGTTCATTTGGCTACCTAATTTGCATATTGGTACTATTCTTTTGTTTTAGTTTTTCAGGCCTTCTAATCATTTTGCCAGGTACAAATGTATTTCAACATGCATTTCACGATCTGACATAATGGTAGCCTACCTTCTGGGCTGTACATTGGACATTTGCATTTTCTTTAATTTCTGTTGTTCTGGGTAAATGCTCCCGAGTGGCGCAGCGGTCTAAGGTACTGCATATTAGTGCAAGAGGCGTCACTACAGTCCCTGGTTCGAATCCAGGCTGTATCGCATCCGGCCGAGATTGGGAGTTCCTACGTCGTCCAGGTTTGGCCGGGGTAGACCATCATTGTACATTTGTTCTTAACTGACTTGCCTAGTTAAATGAAGGTTCAAAAAACGAAGTTTGTTAGCCAAATGTTCCGGCTCTTTTACTTGAAGGGAGCCAAAAGTCTAGAAAAAGTGTATCCTTGAAGTGGTAATATAACAATTACAAGTGAAGAGAAAATCGATATCACTAAGAACTACAACAAGCCACATAAATCCCCATAATAATAACACAAGTGTTACAGCAGTGCCTATGTCGAACTCTGATTCAGGACATCCTCTCGTGATTAGCCTTACAATCAACAACGGAGATAAGCAATAAAACGGGAGGGAATTCGCCTTCGACAGCGAAGTAATGGTCCGTCTGACATGCAGTGGAGAATCACTCGATGAATAAAGTCAGGAGAGTACTAGGGTAGGGCCAAGGGCATGTTGTCCCTATATCTGTCCAATAGGTATCTGCTGTCCCTGGCTGGGATATTAGCACAACAACATACAGTTCCATCACTATCCAACAGATGTCAGTCGCTGCCACGTTTTTACAGTTCAATTCAGTGCCTGATGATGGTAGGAGAGGGTGTGTGGGAACATTACAAGCTTAATACAAAGTAATCTAATTTTAGAACACTCAACCTTTACATGTTAGATGTTGCTTGCCTAGAAATGTATTATTTTTCCCCTATGATGGATTTGCTATAACTATTACATCACTTTTGGGCCTGTGATTTGACAACCACTAACAAATCTATTTGGTTCACTTACCCTCAAATCAGTGAGAGGAAGAGAAATGCCATGCATATAGATTTTAAAAGCAAATTTACAGAACCTTTGCCTGTAAATGTCAGTTCAAGTCAAAGCCTGGAGTTTGTGCCCAGGGAGAGCCCCAGAGCAGATAGGATAGAATGTGATATGAGTCCAGGGCCTCTGGTTCTGTTTGGACTATTGTATTCTCACACCGCCATTTTGCCTTCAGATGACAATGTCATGCTTTATTATTTCCTGAATCGATATTGAAGTTGGAATCCGTGAAACTGCCATGTCCATTTGCGATATTACAACAACAAAGACGTTACTTCAAACAACGAACACTGTTCCTTCCCCCCTCAGACATAATTTCAAGCGCGATAGAACAGCTGACTGGCCTACAATAATTTTTTACCACAACGCTGGATGATCATCTCCTCCGTTTGAAAACAATAACAAATAAACTTTCTCTGATCTCACACACACTCAGTTGGAATGGGAACTGCGTCTCTCTCTCTCTCCATTTGTGTAATTACTGGAAAGTCCTTGAGGCACTCATACCTCAAGGTTTTTGTCAATTTGGTATGGAATGCACCACTGGAATGAGTAAATCAGTTAACATGACATCATGAAAGACTTGACATTTTTGTTGATGTTTTTGAAAGTAATAGGCCTATGAATAGATATTATCAATAGCGGGTTGCCTCAGTGCAGATGTAACAGCTTTACGATCAAAATTATTATACTGCAGTACTGCACATACAGTTTGGCTGATATAGGATAATATACTGTATATACAGTACCAGTCAAAAGTTCGGACACACCTACTCATTCAAGGGTTTTTCATTATTTTGTACTATTTTCTACATTGTAGAATGATAGTGAAGACATCAAAACTATGAAATAACACATGAAATTATGTAGTAACCAAAAAAGTGTTTAACAAATCAAAATATATTTTATATTTGAGATTCTTCAAAGTAGCCACCCTTTGCCTTGATCACAGCTTTGCACACTCTTGGCATTCTCTCAACCAGCTTCATGAGGTAGTCACCTGAAATGCATTTCAATTAACAAGTGTGCCTTGTTAAAAGTTCATTTGTGGAATTTCTTTCCTTCTTAATGCGTTTGAGCCAATCAGTTGTGTTGTGACAAGGTAGGGGTGGTATACAGAAAATAGCCCTATTTGGTAAAAGACTAAGTCCATATTATGGCATGAACAGCTCAAACAGACAACCCTTGAATGAGTAGGTGTGTCCAAATGTTTGACTGGTACTGTATATATATATATATATATACCAGTTTATGACTGTTAGAATTGAAGTGGATGAGCACATAGACAAAATGTCAATTATTATTCATTGTTCAACTTCTTTACTAACACTCCAAAACAATTCCAGTCACTGCATTTCCAAAAACAGTATTGTCATACCAGAAGTGATGTATTTTTCTGTGAAAACCATTTGCAACTCCACAATACTGTTTTATGAGTTTAGGAACAATAGGGTTCCACAGTTTTGTCCAAGCACGCTGATCTCCACACCCTGATATTCTTCTCCCTCTCTCATTGTTCACATCTTGCTGTCTCACTCAAGGACAAGTTTCCATCAGTGCTGAGTGAATAGACACTGACAGTGGTGCTGATGGTGCAGGAAGCAGTCAGCTTTCAGAAGAGCGCCTCGCTATTGTTAATTCAGCAAGGGCACCTAGCTCCTATTGACGTGCTTTTCTTGCCTTTCTTCACATAAATGTTTGACAAAGCAGCAAGGAAAGAGTGAAGGAAACGACACCTAGGACAAAACTGCATATTGTTTATGTGACAACTAGTATCCAGTCAGTACTGGAATTAGCCAGTCCTGAAATACTTGTGTGATTTACGCAATGCACCTACCCATACACCTCTCCCAATCCCAGTCCTAGTTGGTCAGAGTGTGTGCAGGTGTTTGTTCCAGCCTAGCACTAACACATCTGATTCAACTAAAGGTGATCCAGATTGAGGCCATTATAAGTTGCTCATTTTGATCAGCTATGTTGAGGCAATATTCTGCACTCACAGCAGCCCTCTGAGTATGGAGACCTCCATCTTAGACTGTCACCTTTTGGTCCATTTGTAAACTGCCTCAAAATGATCTAAATGAAGGAATTTTCTAAATTGAGTGTTCTAATATTCAAGTCTTGCAACCCGTTCCCAACCCAGTCCAATTTGAGGAACACCAAGCATCAGGAAACATCGTACTGAACCTCCAGCAATGAAAACAGTGAGATCTAGTTAGTATGTGATGAACTGAGCTGCAAGCAGAACACAGGCAGCAACCAGCAACCCATTATGCTTGGATCTATTTCTGCTGTCTGAGTAATTACTAGACCACTGGCAAAATACAGATTTTTGTTGAACAGGGAATACATTAAGGCACTGTATCTATGCTCTGAGAACACTTGGTGCGGCAGCCATCTTCTCAAAGTTGCATAGCCCACTCGATTAGAGTGCACCTGTAGACACGAGAAGCTGTTCTTCTGAGGTTCATCAGCCAGTGTCATAAAATAAGTCGTACTCATCCTTAAAAATGTTGTACTGGAGACAAGAGGACCAAAACGCAGCAGGTATGTGCAGGCTCATCTTGACTTTTATTAACTATCAAAAATGAACACCCAAAATAACAAAGAACTCACGAGAATGAACGAACAACCAACAGTCTGGCAAAGCATAGGCTCAACACAGAACAATTCCCCACAACCCCAAAGACAAACACACACCTATATAGGACTTCCAATCAAAGGCAACTATACACACCTGCCTTCAATTGGAAGTCCCAATCATCAACCCAACATTTAACAAACACAAACCCCCTGCCACATCCTGACCTAGACTAAGCAAAACGCCCTCTGCTGGTCAGGACGTGACCGTACCCCCCCCTCAAGGTGCAGACTCCAGGATGCACCTAAAAAAGAAAAACAAGAAAATCCCCAATACCCCAACAAAAACCCAACAAACAATAACCCCTAAACCATAAGGGAGGGAAGGGAGGGTGGCTGCCGTCACCGACGGCACTGTGCTACACCCTCCCTCCCCAACCCACCTATCCTGGAGGTGGCTCAGGTGCAGGCCGCTCGGGACAGTCTGGGCAGTCTGGCAGCTCGGGGCAGTCTGGGCAGTCTGGCAGCTCGGGGCAGTCTGGGCAGTCTGGGCAGTCTGGCAGCTCGGGGCAGTCTGGCAGCTCGGGGCAGTCTGGGCAGTCTGGGCAGTCTGGGCAGTCTGGGCAGTCTGGGCAGTCGGGGCAGTCTGGCAGCTCGGGGCAGTCTGGCAGCTCGGGGCAGTCTGGGCAGTCTGGCAGCTCGGGGCAGTCTGGGCAGTCTGGCAGCTCGGGGCAGTCTGGGCAGTCTGGCAGCTCGGGGCAGTCTGGGCAGTCTGGCAGCTCGGGGCAGTCTGGGCAGTCTGGCAGCTCGGGGCAGTCTGGGCAGTCTGGCAGCTCGGGGCAGTCTGGGCAGTCTGGCAGCTCGGGGCAGTCTGGGCAGTCTGGCAGCTCGGGGCAGTCTGGGCAGTCTGGCAGCTCGGGGCAGTCTGGGCAGTCTGGCAGCTCGGGGCAGTCTGGGCAGTCTGGCAGCTCGGGGCAGTCTGGGCAGTCTGGCAGCTCTGGGCAGTCTGGGCAGTCTGGGCAGTCTGGCAGCTCGGGGCAGTCTGGGCAGTCTGGCAGCTCCGGGCAGTCTGGGCAGTCTGGCAGCTCCGGGCAGTCTGGGCAGTCGGGGCAGTCTGGCAGCTCGGGGCAGTCTGGCAGCTCGGGGCAGTCTGGGCAGTCTGGCAGCTCGGGGCAGTCTGGGCAGTCTGGCCGCTCCGGGCAGTTCAGGGCAGTCTGGCCGCTCCGGCAGTTCAGGGCAGTCTGGCCGCTCCGGCAGTTCAGGGCAGTCTGGCCGCTCCGGCAGTTCAGGGCAGTCTGGCCGCTCCGGCAGTTCAGGGCAGTCTGGCCGCTCCGGCAGTTCAGGGCAGTCTGGCCGCTCCGGCAGTTCAGGGCAGTCTGGCCGCTCCGGCAGTTCAGGGCAGTCTGGCCGCTCCGGCAGTTCAGGGCAGTCTGGCCGCACCGGCAGGTCAGCGCAGTCTGGCCGCTCCGGCAGGTCAGCGCAGTCTGGCCGCTCCGGCAGGTCAGCGCAGTCTGGCCGCTCCGGCAGGTCAGCGCAGTCTGGCCGCTCCGGCAGGTCAGCGCAGTCTGGCCGCTCCGGCAGGTCAGCGCAGTCTGGCCGCTCCGGCAGGTCAGCGCAGTCTGGCCGCTCCGGCAGGTCAGCGCAGTCTGGCCACTCCGGCAGGTCAGCGCAGTCTGGCCACTCCGGCAGGTCAGCGCAGTCTGGCCACTCCGGCAGTTCAGCGCAGTCTGACCTCTCTGGCGACTGTTGACTGGCGGGCAGCTCTGACGACTGTTGACTGGCGGGCAGCTCTGACGACGACTGTTGACGGACGGGCAGCTCTGATGACGACTGTTGACTGGCGGGCAGCTCTGATGACGACTGTTGACTGGCGGGCAGCTCTGGCGACTGTTGACTGGCGGGCAACTCTTGCCCCGTCAAACAGCCCTTGTGCCCCCCCCCTAAAAATGTCTTGGGTGTGCCCCTCGGTCTCCCTTACCTCGCCAGCCTTCTTCCGCTGCTTGGTCCTTTGTTGGTGGGGAATTCTGTCATAAAATAAGTCGTACTCATCCTTAAAAATGTTGTACTGGAGACAAGAGGACCAAAACGCAGCAGGTATGTGCAGGCTCATCTTGACTTTTATTAACTATCAAAAATGAACACCCAAACTAACAAAGAACTCACGAGAATGAACGAACAACCAACAGTCTGTCAAAGCATAGGCTCAACACAGAACAATTCCCCACAACCCCAAAGACAAACACACACACCTATATAGGACTTCCAATCAAAGGCAACTATACACACCTGCCTTCAATTGGAAGTCCCAATCATCAACCCAACATTTAACAAACACAAACCCCCTGCCACATCCTGACCTAGACTAAGCAATACGCCCTCTGCTGGTCAGGACGTGACAGCCAGTCATGGAAAGGACATACAGAAGTACAGCCACCACTTAGAGGATTATAATTTCAAGGCACAGCATTGAAGTAAATATGATATTTAATTATCCTTTTGTGTCTCTATGGTTCAAGGTGTGTACTTACCTCTCTAGGATGCTCAAGGTGCTGTTTTGGTATAAACATTTTCAAACTTCACTTATTTGCCTCCTTCAAACTTGTGTGCCTTACATATTCTCGAGAAAAAGTTGACCCTGAAGCTATTTTGTATTTTTCTGTGTTATAAAGCAGTGGCTGTTTTTCTTCTGTTGTTTCCTAGATGCAGTATCCTGTTCAATTAGTAACCTTGAATACTCCCATACAATAAAAGCGTATTGAAAGAGTTCTGTTCATACCACATCTGAAATGAATGTATGTGTATGGAGCAGTTAGGGACCAAACAAATCCCCATTTCATTTATTGAGCATTGATTTATCCGTGCCAGACTGTTTCAAAGCTAGCCAGGGTGCCAGACTATTTCTACATTCATCAATGCTACATCCATTCCATAATTTCCATGTCCACCCAGACAGATTGGCCCTCTCCCACGTAGACCACTTCAAAGCCACAATGTTGTAACACGTTGAGTAATCTGAGATTCATTCCTATCGATTAACAATATTTTCTCACAGAAAAATGGCATGTGTAGGATGACTTGTATTGATATTCAGAAGCTAATACATCTTGCACCAATGCACACAGACAGCAGTGGGGCATACAGCCCCAGCCTCTGATTGCTTTGATAATATTGTAGTGAGAGCCATGAAGTGTGAACATTTCATAACATGAGTGAACTAACGCTGAGGGAAAGTCCACTGGGATCCACTCTGGTGGATGAGTCTGAGGCTCTGCCCCAGCTATATACAAGCTCTCATAGAAACAAGACATAGAGTCATTGAACTGTGTTTATACAGTGTTCTAGTCATGGGTCATCCTATGTACAGTAACTACTCAATATATATACAGTGCCCTCGGAAAGTATTCAGACCCCTTGACTTTTTCCACATTTTGTTACATTACAGACTTACTCTAAAATTAAAAACAATACCCAATAAAGACAAAAGGAAAACGGGTTTTTTGAAAATTTAGCAACAGACCCTTTGCTATTAGATGATAAATTGAGCTCAAGTGCATCCTGTTTCCATTGATCATCCTTGAGATGTTTCTACAACTTGATTGTAGTCCACCTGTGGTAAATTCAATTGATTGGACATGATTTGAAAAGGCACACACCTGTCTATATAAGGTCCCACAGCTGACAGTGCATGTCAGAGCAAAAATCAAGCCATGACGTCAAAGGAATTGTCCGGAGAGCTCCAAGACAGGATTGTGTCGAGCACAGATCTGGGGAAGGGTACCAAAACATTTCTGCAGCATTGAAGATCCCCAAGAACACAGTGGCCTCCATCATTCTTAAATGGAAGAAGTTTGGAACCAACAAGACTGTTCCTAGAGCTGGCCGCCTGTCCAAACTGAGCAATCGGTGGATAAGGGCCTAGGTCAGGGAGGTGACCAAGAACTCGATGGTCACTCTGACAGAGCTCCAGAGTTCCTCTGTGGAGATGGGAGAACCTTCCAGAAGGACAACCATCTCTGCAGCACTCCACCAATCAGGCCTTTATGGTTGAGTGGCCAGACGGAAGCCATTCCTCAGTAAAAGGCACATGACAGCCTGCTTGGAGTTTGCCAAAAGGCACCTAAAGGACTCTCAGACCATGACAAACAAGATTCTCTGGTCTGATGAAACCAAGATTGAACTCTTTGTCCTGAATGCCAAGCATCACGTCTGGAGGAAAGCTGGCACCATCCCTACGGTGAAGCATGGCAGCACCATGCTGTGGGGATTTTTTTCAGCGGCAGGGACCGGGAAACTAGTCAGGATCGAGGGAAAGATGAACGGAGCAAAGTACAGCGTGATCTTTGAATAAAACCTGCTCCAGAGTGCTCAGGTCCTCAGACTGGGGCGAAGGTTCACCTTCCAATAGGGCAATGATCCTAAGCACACAGCCAAGACAACGCAGGAGTGGCTTCTGGACAAGTCTCTTAATGTCCTTGAGTGGCCCAGCCAGAGCCCGGACTTGAACCCGATCGAACATCTCTGGAGAGATCTGAAAAAAGCTGTGCAGCAACGCTCCCCATCCAGCCTGACAGTGCTTGAGAGGATCTGCAGAGAAAAATGAGAGAAAGTCCCCAAATACAGGTGTGCCAAGCTTGTAGCGTCATACATAAGATGACTCAATATTGTAGTCACTGCCAAAGGTTCTTCAAGTTTCTAGCCACACCTATTGCTTACAGGTGTATACAATCTAGCACACAGCCATGCAATCTCCATAGACAAACATTGGCAGTAAAATTGCCTTACTGAGGAGCTCAGTGACTACCAACAAGTCAGTTCATAAAATGTCTGCCCTGCTAGAGCTGCCCCGGTCACTGTTATTGTGAAGTGGAAACGTCTAGGAGCAACAATGGCTCAGCCGCGAAGTGGTAGGCCACACAAGCTCAAAGAACGGTACAGCCGAGCCGCGCGTATCGTATAAAAATAAATCATCTGTCCTCTGTTGCAACACTCAATACCGAATTCCAAACTGCCTCTGGAAGCAACATCAATACAATAACTTTCCATCGGGAGCTTCATGAAATGGGTTTTCATGGCTGGGCAGCCGCACACAAGCCTAAGCTCACCATGCACAATGCCAAGCATCGGCTGGAGTGGTATAAAGCTCGCCACCATTGGATACTGGAGCAGTGGAAATGCGTTCTCTGGACTGATTAATCACTCTTCACCATCTGGCAATCAGATGGAGGAATCTGGGTTTGGCGGATGCCAGGAGAACGCTACCTACCCCAATGCATAGTGCCAACTGTAACGTTTGGTGGAGGAGGAATAATGGTCTGGGACTGTTTTTCATAGTTTCGGGCTAGGGCCCTTAGTTCCAGTGAAGGGAAATCTTAACAATATAGCATACAGTGACATTCTAGACGATTCTGTGCTTCCAACTTTGTGGCAAGAGTTTGGGGAAGGCCCTTTCCTGTTTCAGCATGACAGTGCCCCTAAGCACAAAGCGAGGTCCATACAGAAATGGTTTGGCGAGATCAGTGTGGAAGAACTTGACTGGCCTACACAGAGCCCTGACCTCAACCCCATCCGAACACCTTTGGGACTGCGAGCCAGGCCTCATCGCCTAACATCAGTGCCCGACCTCACTAATGCTCTTGTGGTCTCCGCAGAAATGTTCCAACATCTAGTGGAAAGCCTTCCCAGAAGAGTGGAGGCTGTTATAGCAGCAAAAGGGGGACCAATTCCATATTAATGCCCATGATTTTGGAATGAGATGTTCGACGAGCAGGTGTCCACATTCATTTGGTCATATAGTGTAGAGACTCTGAAGGCTCGTTCTGATATTTCTTAATTTCTTTCTTTTTACTTTGTGGATTGTGTGTGTATTGTTGTGTATTGCTAGTTATTACTGCACTGTTGGAGCTACTGTAGACACACAAGCATTTCGCTGCACCTGCGATAGTATCTGCAAATCTGTGTACGTGACCAATAAACATTGATTTGACAGCAGGTGTTCCATAACAGCATGTTACACCAATCCAGTCATGTCAGATCAGTGATTATTCCAACAAGTAATTGAAAATGACCCTAGAGATCAGTCTCCAGAAGGAATTGCCTTAAAGGAGAAGTTCACTTTATAGAGTCCAGATTCTTTTTTAGCAATTTTACTTGTTTTTGAGAAACTTACCCCAACCAGTGATACACACTTAAAATGTAAACAAGCATGACTGTCAGTCACTTTGGATAAAAGCGTCTACTAAATGGCACATATTATGTCATTATTACTTCCTCATGCTCGTTCTGCAGTGTCAGGGCTTAGATAAAACATCAACAAACATGTCCTTTCAGAAATGGCAACACTCTCAGTATAGTGATGCAGGTCTTTAGATGTTGTACACATGCAGTTGTGTCATTATTAACTTTTTCCGCAACGTTATATTCTATTTTGTGCGACTCAAGAGCTTTCCCCTATCATCTGTGATATTTCTCTGTGTAGCCTGAGCATGCGCACATGGAAAATAATGGCTTGAGTCGCACAAAATGGAATATTACAATGCGGATAACTTTCATAATGACACAATTAGATTGACACAATTAAATTATACCATCGACTTATAGCCATTGCGCTAACGAGAGTTAGCGTTGGCTCGCGAAACTACCTCACTGCCACAATCCCAAAGTATCCCTTTAACTTTAAAGGAGATTTCGTCAGTGAGGTAGTTTTGCAAGCCAATGCTAACTAGCGTTAGCACAATGACTAGAAGTCTATGGTATCTGCTATGGGGAAGTAGATAAAGGGCCAAATACCCAAAGTATCCCTTTTTAGCACGTTGGGACTGCAGGTTTAAACCAGCAGGGTGCAGATTCTAGAGTCAAATAGAGTCAAGCACGGCTACAGCACACTTCCATTGTACACTCTTAGAAAAAAAGGTACTACCTAGAACCTTAAAGGGTTCTTTGGCTGTCCCCATAGGAGAACCCTTTGAAGAATGCTTTTTGGTTCCAGGTAGAACCCTTTTTGTTTCCATGTAGAACTATGTCCACAGAGGGTTCTACATAGAAACGAAAAGAGCTCTTCCCGGAACCATAAATGGTTCTACCTAGAACCAAAAAGGGTTCTCCTATGGGGACAGCTGAATAACCCTTTTGGAACCCTTTTTTCTAAGAGTGTACTTACACTGACTTCATTGCCATTAAATGCCTGCCTCGTCGTAGCCTATAATCTATGTGCATGTGAAAACACGGAGGTGAATCCGTTTAGATGTCTCGTCTGCTCCACAGAGATATGATAATTACAACACTTTACATGGAAATCCTCCTGGGATTTGGTCTTTTTGATCGTGTCAACCAAATCTAGAGTCACAGACAGCGAGCTGCATCGAACGGATACTCAGTAGTGTTTTCAAACTTGAGAGGGAGCTCTGTCTGTCTGACTACAAAGAGTTCATTGATCATTGAGGAGTCCTGAGACCGTATTCATGAAGTGTCAGTAATGCTGTTCTAAGATCAGTTTTGCCTTTTAGATCATAATGAATTTGATTAAATTAACAGGGGGGACCTGATCCTAGATCAGCGTATGTGACGTTTTATGAATATGAAAGGGTCTTTACACTATTAATCGCTTCCCTTTCCGCCATTCATGCAGACGGCGACCGCTTACTAATTCTGAGAGCTTGTTTTTTCTCATAGGCTCAGCCTAATTACTGTGGTCCAATACCCATAGAGATAGCTTACTACTATGTTCAAAGCAGACGTGTGACAGACAAGGGACACTTGTTGCGTTTCAAGTCTTATGTCCCTTTCGTTTGATCACAAATGTTGTTTTGACGGCAGGAGCGGAACACATGACAAAACTCTCTATGTGAACAATGCACGTTCTTCATTTGACTGTCTGACAGTGTGTGCGTGTGTGTGTGTGTGCGCGCATCTCTTTCTGTGTGAGTGAGTGAGAGAATTTCAATAGAACACTGTTCTGTAATGTTTTTGACATGTGTATGGGGTATTCTGCTTGTACTGGGGTGAGCTGAGGACCTCACTCACACACAGATGAGAGAGATAAGAGATGAGGTAGTTCACGGTGCTCCAGATGTAAGGAGCCCCCCTACATAGATATACTCCCACTGCCGATCCCTCTTCCATAGAGATATTATGTCAAGAGCAGCCTGTGTGATCCTTCTCATTGTGGAAGTGCATAGATAGTCATCAGAGGAGTCATCACAGATAGTGAATGGGGAATCAGGGAAGAGTACACTCTGTGGGGTTTGTTAAGAGGAAGTGAAGAAGTACTGAAGGTGTGTGGGTGTTAGGGTAGGAGAGGAGTGTGTGTGTGTGTGTGTGTGTGTGTGTGTGTGTGTGTGTGTGTGTGTGTGTGTGTGTGTGTGTGTGTGTGTGTGTGTGTGTGTGTGAGAGAGAGAGAGAAAGCGCAGGTGACATGTTTACACATAACACTTTTGGGCAGCCTCTCCAAAGCTAGCGGAAATAATAAATGGAATTCTGCCACTTTTGAACATCATATAATCTCCAGCACCAAAGCAGTGTATAGATATGTGAAAACAGCGAGTTATGATCTGTGGTTAAAAAGATAAATGTCCTAAAAATATATCTGTCTGTGACATCACAGGGTAGCATTACCTGCATCGAGATTCTAGCCCAAGGCAGGGCATTTTCTTGCTCCCCACGTCACCGTGAATCTCATAGTGTTTGAAAATCACTGTTTTGAAATGATTTCATTGGGTAGTACTTTTTCACTGTTGTCTACAAAACTATACAATTTGCCGTTTTCACAACACTGGTATTGTGCTGGAGATAATGAAAAGGAGGTTGAAAAGTGGTGGAGTTGCCTTTTAAGTCCCGAAGCTCTTTCACAGACCTTTAGATAGATCGTGCTGCGTTGCGCAATACCTGGCCCATTGACGTCAACAGCATAGATGGGAGCTATTGTAGAGAGAGGAGAAGATCAACATAGTAATGGCCTCCAGCTCCAGGTCATCGTGCTAATTTGAGGCTCATACCTTGGCAAGAGAATTTGTTATTACTGGCAGTGAAAAGTGTAAATTCAACTTCATATAAAGTGCTGTGTAGGTTCCATTTCAATTCCACACGGGAGATGAGTAACACCACACAAGGGGCTGGAAACCTTTCTTCAGCTGGTGCTGAACAAAACCAACCAACACTCAAGCTACATAATGTACTACCTTGAGATAAAACAACTTCCAGAGTAAAGTACAACCTACCAGTTATTCATTATGTAGAATCTGTTAGCGCCAACTTCAAGTTGCCCTTGAGTCTCCTGGAGGAGCCTTGGCATCCTGACTGAGTCAGACTTACCCACTCACAACAATCATGGGCACAGTGGGCACCGTGAGGACATTGACGATTGGATGATGGGCATCAACACAGCTGTTCCAATCTGTGCCTGTCCACACTTCCATTTGTACCTACTGTGCCATGTTTCAGCCATCTGCCTCAATGTTTACTTTTCATAAAGCCTGACTGAAATATATTCTAAAATGACAATTACCAGGCACTCACTTGTTTTGACTTGCATTTCACTGTGGGAGAATGTGTTGTTTAAAGTGTTCATTCGTGCATAGTAACTACTTACTTCTACATCAGTGACAAGCACCTATAGTTCTTTACACAGCTGTAGAGACAATGTATTTACCTACACACACGTATGACTGATTTACCCATATACAGTGCGTTCAGAAAGTATTCCGAACCCTTGCCTTTTTCCACATTTTGTTATGTTACAGCCTTATTTTAAAATTGATAAAAAAATTTCCCTCATCAATCTACACACAATGCCCAATATCACATTTACATAAGTATTCAGACGCTTTACTCATTACTTTATTGAAGCACCTTTGGCAGCAATTACAGCCTTGAGTCTTCTTGGGTATGACGCCACATGTTCGATCTGGTTCAAGTCTGGGCTCTGGTTGGGCACTCAAGAACATTCAGAGATTTGTCCCGAAGCCACTCCTGTGTTGTCTTGGCTGTGCTCTAAGGGTCGTTGTCCTGTTGGAAGGTGAACCTTTGCCTCAGTCTGAGGTCCTGAGCGCTCTGGAGCAGGTTTTCATCAAGGATCTCTCTGTATTTTGCTCCATTCATCTTTCCCTCTATCCTGACTAGTCTTCCAGTCCCTGTCGCTGACAAACATCTCCACAGCATGATGCTGCCACCAACATTTCATTTAAATGCTGCCACCAACACTTTCATTTAAAATCAAATCAAATCAAATGTATTTGTCACATACACATGGTTAGCAGGTGTTAATGCAAGTGTAGCGAAATGCTTGTGCCTCTAGTTCTGACCATGCAGTAATATCTAACAAGTAATCTACCAATTCCACAACAACTACCTTGTACACACAAGTGTAAAGGAATGAATACGAATATGTACATAAAAATATATAAATGAGTGATGGCCGAACGGCATAGGCAAGATGCAGTAGATGGTATAGAGTACAGTATATACATATGAGATGAGTATTGTAGGTTATGAAAACATTATATAAAGTGGCATTGTTTAAAGTGGCTAGTGATACATCTAATTACATCAAGATGGCAATATGCAGTAGATGGTATAACGTACAGTATATACATATGAGATGAATAATGTAGGTTATGTAAACATTATCTAATATAAATAATATAAAGTGGCAAGTGATAAATTGATTACATAAATGTTCCCATTATTAATGTGGCTTGAGTTGAGTCAGTATGTTGGCAGCAGCCACTCAATGTTAGTGATGGCTGTTTAACTTCTTTAGGATAGGGGGCAGTATTTTCCCGGACGGATAAAAAACTTACCCGATTTAATCTGGTTACTACTCCTGCCCAGAAACTAGAATATGCATATAATTAGTAGATTTGGATAGAAAACACTCTAAAGTTTCTAAAACTGTTTGAATGGTGTCTGTGAGTATAACAGAACTCATATGGCAGGCCAAAACCTGAGAAGATTCCATACAGGAAGTGCCCTATCTGACAATTTGTTGTCCTTCTGTTGCATCTCTATCAACATTACAGCATCTGTGCTGTAACGTGACACTTTCTAAGGCTTCCATTGGCTCTCTAAAGCTGCCAGAAAGTGGAATGGGGTGTCTAGAAGATAGAAGCTGTTTTTCTGTCTCTCGGTTCCAGCTTTGATGCACCTGTACTGACCTCGCCTTCTGGATGATAGCGGGGTGAACAGGCAGTGGCTCGGGTGGTTGCTGTCCTTGATGATCTTGTTGGCCTTCCTGTGGCATCGGGTGGTGTAGGTTTCCTGGAGGGCAGGTAGTTTGCACCCGGTGATGCGTTGAGCAGACCTCACTACCCTCTGGAGAGCCTTCCGGTTATGGGCGGAGCAGCTGCCGTACCAGGCGGTGATACAGCCCAACAGGATGCTCTCGATTTAACTAGGCAAGTCAGTTAAAAGAACAAATTCGTATTTACAATGACGGCCTACCAAAAAGCAAAAGGTCTCCTGCGGTAGATGGGGGCTGGGATAAAAAAAATATATATCATATATATATATATATAATATAGGACAAAACACACATCGCGACAAGAACGACCCAGGGATGTGTGTGCTTTGGGGACCTTTAACAGAATGTGACTGGCAGAACAGGTGTTGTATGTGGAGGATGAGGGCTGCAGTAGATTATATAAGAGGATTTTCTAAATAAGCATCAATCAGTGGGTCTTGCGGTCTTGAGTCCTATAAGGAGCATTGGTGGCAAATTTGATGGCCGAATGGTAAAGAACATCTAGCCGCTCGAGAGCACCATTACCTGCCAATCTATAAATTATGTCTCCGTAATCTAGCATGGGTAGGATGGTCATCTGAATCAGTTTTAGTTTGGCAGCTGGGGTAAAAGAGGAGCAATTACGATAGAGGAAACCAAGTCTAGATTTAACTGTAGCCTGCAGCTTTGATATGTGCTGAGAGAAGGACAATGTACCGTCTAGCCATACTCCCAAGCTTTAAACCCTCAAGAGGTAGCAATCACACCTGTGGGGTGAGGGGAATTATTCTTACCAAACCACATGACCTTTGTTTTGGAGGTGTTCAGAACAAGGTTAAGGGTAGAGAAAGCTTGTTGGACACTAAGAAAGCTTTGTTGTAAAGCATTTAACACAAAATCTGGGGAGGGCCAGCTGAGTATAAGACTGTATCATCTGCATATAAATGGATGAGAGAGCTTCCTGCTGCCTGAACTATGCTGTTGATGTAAATTGAGAAGAGCGTGGGGCCTAGGATTGAGCCTTGGGGTACTCCCTTGGTGACAGGCAGTGGCTGAGACTTTATATACTGCACTCTTTGAGAGAGGTAGTTAGCAAACCAGGCCAAAGAACATGCTTCACCATAGGAATGGTGCCAGCTTTCCTCCAGACGTGATGCTTGGCATTCAGGGCAAAGAGTTCAATCTTGGTTTCATCAAACCAGGGAATCTTGTTTCTCATGGTCTGATAGTCATTTTGGTTCCTTTTGGCAAACTCCAAGCAGGCTGTCTTGTGCCTTTTACTGAGGAGTGGCTTCCGTCTGGCCACTCTACCATAAAGGCCTGATTGGTGGAGTGCTGCAGAGATGGTTGTCCTTCTGATAGAGCTCCAGAGTTCCTCTCCACAGAGGAGGTGCAGCTGTAGGTTGATCTTGGGCAAATCACAGTACCTGTGTGTCTCTGGCTCTCTGCCATCTATCCGCTCACTACCGTGCAATAATATGATCTTATCTCACCTTGATGAAAACGCAAGTTGACGTTTCTTGGGATGGAATCTTGTCCTGGAGGCAGAGCTGACTGAGCGGTTTCTGCTAGATGGACCAGCCGCAAGTCAAAATTGAATTATTAAAACTAAAATTAGCTTTTTGGTCTTAATTTAAGGTTAGGATCAGGCATTAGGGTTAGCAGTGTATGCTAACCCTAATGAGCTGCCTCCAGCACATTAGTCATCTCAATAAATGCCAACCTGCGATGAAAACCTGCAGTGATGTCACATCACAAGGATCAAATGCTCTGTATTTTATCATGTATTATTCCCAGGTATCCCCAGTGATATCATACATGGTTTTTATGTATATGGTTATAATAGTAGTTGAGGCCTTTCTTTCCAACCAGAAATGATGTGGTCATCATGAGTAATTATTTTTCTGACCCAAACTAACCACGCCTACAGAATTAAATAAAACATTGTATTATACAGTATATACAGTACCAGTCAAAAGTTCAGACACATCTACTCATTCCAGGGTTTTTCTTTATTTTTTTACTATTTTCTACATTGTGGTTGAGAGAATGCCAACAGTGTGCAAAGCTGTCATCAAGGCAAAGGGTGGCTACTTTGAAGAATCTCAAATCTCAAATATATTTAGATTTTCTTAACACTTTTTTGGTTACTAAATGATTCCAAATGTGTAATTTCATAGTTTTGATGTCTTCACTATTCTACATTGTAGAAAATAGTAAAAATAAAGAAAAACCCTTAGATGAGTAGGTGTGTCCAAACTTTCGAATGGTACTGTATATTATAGAATCTCTATGACCATGTCTATCCATCCCCCACCCCTTCTATAAGCTTCATTCTGGTCTTTTGCTCGGGGAAAATTTTCGAATTTACGGCTTGATACTGAGTGAGATGGGTCCAGGGCGCTGACTGACCAGGGAGCTCAGGAAATTCACATTCATAAACAGTTGAGCAGGCTCTATAAATAAACACTTAAATGGCTTCACAGTCGGGGTCAGGTCTGTTTCCTGATGAAAGTCAGATGATCTGTAAATGTCACAGCAGAGAGAGGGCTTAACCGTCCTACGGCAAGTGTGTGTGTATGCCCTTGTGTGTGCCCTTGTGTGTGCCCTTGTGTGTGTGTGTGTGTGTGTGTGTGTGTGTGTGTGTGTGTGTGTGTGTGTGTGTGTGTGTGTGTGTGTGTAAAAGGTGTATCCCAAGTTGACCCCAGGTCAGTGTATTGGTAATCTCCTCCAGGCTCTGGGCAATAAGCACGGTGGGTGGGTGAGTAAAATGGGTGTACAGAACAGTCCAGTCCAGTATTTAGTGATATAGATCCAGTGATCTAGTTAATGCCCTTATCCGTAGCCTACCAGGCGGATGTATCATCCTCAGCCTACCAGGCAGATGTAGTATCCGCAGCCTACCAGACGGATGCAGTATCCTCAGCCTCCCAGGGGGATGTAGTATCCTCAGCCTACCAGGCAGATGTAGTATCCTCAGCCTACCAGGCAGATGTAGTATCCGCAGCCTACCAGACGGATGCAGTATCCTCAGCCTCCCAGGGGGATGTAGTATCCTCAGCCTACCAGGCAGATGTAGTATCCTCAGCCTACCAGGCAGATGTAGTATCCGCAGCCTACCAGACGGATGCAGTATCCTCAGCCTCCCAGGGGGATGTAGTATCCTCAGCCTACCAGGCAGATGTAGTATCCTCAGCCTACCAGGCAGATGTAGTATCCTCAGCCTTCCAGGCAGATGTAGTATCCTCAGCCTCCCAGGAGGATGTAGTATCCTCAGCCTACCAGGCAGATGTACTATCCTCAGCCTACCAGGCAGATGTAGTATCCTCGGGCTCCAAGGCAGATGTACTGTAGATCCAATAGTTTCCACAGAGACCTAGAGGATCACACTACGCTTCTCCATCACTCATGTACTGTATTATACTGTATAGGCTTATATCTCCAGATTAACGTTTGTTGCCTTTGAGTTGATTGCCTCAGTGCTGTGACCCTTGGCTGTCTTATCAGTCAACATTACATCATAATGCAACAAAACATGTATTCATATTTGTTGCAACGGCAGCGTAAAAAATAAATGTCACACATTTGAGTGTTGCCTATAATATTGGTTGCGTGGTTGTGGTCAGACAACACAGGGACGTTTTTGAGAGGTGCTATCTAAGATAAGATCGTACTTTATTTATCCCCCAAAGGGGACATTTGTTTCCCCCAGCAAATACAGAAACATATAAAAACAAACTAGATACACAACAAAAGACACACAGACACTAAAATATGTTATCAAGATGTTACAGAAATATGTAAATGACATGTGAATTAGATTTGTGTGCAACAACATTTCAACCTTTTTCTCTTTCTCTGTAAGAAACCACTCATCCTGGCTTTAAAATCCTCCTCATATTGTCTGTCTTTGTTCCAGGTAATTATGATCAAAGTGGCGCGGTATCAAAATCCAATCAAATATCAAGAAATACTATTTCCGATATCATATGGACCAATGGTTAGTGATTAAAATGGCAGCGTTTTAAAATTGCTGAAATACAAATTAAATCTTCCAATGAGGCCACAACATGTTCATTGTTGGGCTGTGTCTGTATTGTTGGCTTGGGCTACAGCTGACACATTTATGAAGTGTTGATGAATGTGCATTGCCTCTAAACTTATCAAAGTAAGTGTCCAACATGTTCTCATTATAAATGTTCAAAATTATGACATTTAACTGTTGTAGTTACTTATATGTCACCCAAGCTGACATGTTATTTATACAGTATGTCTCTTAATTGAGACATCTACACAAGTTAAATCTATCATTACACAGTACTATCTTTTGAATTACATTGTTGAGGCACATTAATTTCAGTGTTTTAAAGAGTAACATTGATGTATTTCTGGTTTCATGCCTTCTGCTTCACTTTTTTATTTTGAACACACAAACTAACTAAATATGAACAGCACAGATAAAAGAGAAGGAGGGGCTTAGAAAATAGGCTCATTTAAAAACAAAATGGCAGCCAGATGGAGAGAAGACAAGGGCAAAAATTAGAAGAGTTCTTTATGAATCCTCATTTCATGAGAGCTGTTGAGGCCAAATGGGGTGTGTGGGTCTGCCTAATAGTCGGAGAGATCCAAGTAGCCTAAAAAACGGCAGCAGGCAGCACACACCCAAACCCAGCTGTATAGTCTGCAATGCAATGCCTTGGAGACATCCTGCTGCTGTTCAATGCCTTTATCCTACAGACTCTAATAATCACCAGGGCCAAAGGAGCTTCTCTGTGGTCTGAAATTAAGTTTTATCTCCCGGTCACGAAGGAAAGCGCTGGGTCTCGTCTAGTCCGCACTCTCTTCGTCTCCTGAGAGGACCGTCTGAGAGCTCTTTAATTCTCTAATTGAGCCCTTTAATTCTCCATTCTTCACTTAGCAGTGATGGGATGCGTTACCACCAATGATCAAATATGCCCGACACCGATTGGCTTTAATTACAGGGTTTAGACTTGGATGCATCCAGCTTCACACACTCCAACACAACCTTGGGCTCTGTTGAAAATGCATAGCGTGAACACCCAACATCATGGGTGTGTGTGTGACTCTGTGTCTGTGTGTGTTGTATGTGAATGTGTAGGAGCAGAATACAAAGCCTTAATAAACTATCTGCCAAATAATTGTGAGCCTCGGGTGCAAATGTCATCCGCAGAGCAATATACGTAGCCTACGCTCCATCCATTGTGCTAGGGAAGTGGAGTGGGGCAACTGGCCTACTGGGTAATAACATTGAGTTAAACCCTTTCAAGTGATGCACTTTTAGCCTGAAGTAGGTATCATTACATCTGCATCTACGCTAGCACTTATTTAATTAAATTCCTTGCAATTCCTTCCTTTAATTCTGTACTATCGTGACTTGTGCTGATTCTCCCTAAGTCTATTCCTATGCGGGAAAGAGTCAGTAGCTGATGCATAGTGTTTAAACGCAATAATAGCAGTAGCACGTCCCCACTCTCTCAAAGATCCAGATGAATCATTTCACTGTTGGGTACAAAGATGTATATATCTCCCTCTACACTAGTGAGATATATTAGCTACATGCCAATCTGAATTACATTTGCGTAGGTTCTTGTAGGTAGTGCTGTCGTTTGTCACAGAATGCTGCACAAAACCCAGTTTTAAACTCACCAATAGGGTATGCCTCTAGCAACAGTTGGGAAAGAAGGAAGAAACCTGGAAAGAATCTTTTGAGATGGAAAAATAGCTCTTTCTCCACTGGCCGGCCAGTCATATAGTAGACAAGTAATATGTCACCGTATATGACATATCGCTGCCTACAATAGTAAAACGTCATTATTTTGACACATTCTTATGAGACCATATTGGAAATCTAAGTTCAGAGTAGAATTAACCCCCTTAATTCTGAAGCAGAGTGTGCTCTCCCTCCATCTCCACAGCACTTGTCAAAAAGCTACAGTTTACTGAACCACTATTTCCATCCTCTTGTTTACAGTCAGTAATTGGGCTTGATTTACAATGCATTCACAATGTGACCCCCTGGGGTGCCGCGGCAACACATGAATTAAGCATTAGTGCCAACCGTGACAGCTCAAGCAGAGAACAGGGAGCGAGGAGAGCTCTCGAACGCAACACAACGTGCCCTACATTACCGCTGCTGCTTCCCATAATCCACTGAGGCCGATTTTTCATTTCCACCTGGAAGGCTGCCAGCCAGAGGATTTCTCCGCTGTTGATAACATTCCACGGATAGAGAGAGAGAGAGAGAGAGAGGGGAAGAGAAAACATCCATTCATATCCTCTGGGTTCGGGACTCATTGCACACAACATGACACCTCTCCTGACTTTGTGTGTCGGTAGTCGACAAGCGCGACAAATAAGACCGGTGTTACGAAGTATACAATCACATTCTGGCAGTTTACAAGCCTTATAAAACATGTGTTTGGTTATGATGAATCTGTATTGATAGAAGGGGAGGCAGTATGAGTAGCCACTGAGCCTAGGTAATCTGAACAGGACAGAGGAACTGTTTTACTGGACGTTATCCTGTTTATCCTCACATGGGACTGTATATACTCCTACTACAGTGAAATAGCCGACATGTGAGTATACAGTATTTAGTATAGTTTGATTACAAGGATGGTTTTTAAATATGTTGCATTATCTTTAATGTCTTTCAATAGTACAAGGGAGGTCCATTCTCCCCTTTCTCCCTGCACCAGCCTCCACCGCACTCTGCAGCTGACCCATGACTCTATTCAACACTTGAACTCTTTCTGATGTCACGATTGTTCGTATTTGGATTTTGAATATTTTATTAGGTGCAAGAGGACATCCAACCACACTGCATGGAGACACAGAACATAAATGGTAGATGAAGATGAGGTTAAAGCAACAGCTGAATCCTTTCTTCTTTCTCATTTATCTTTTCACAATTCCAAGGTTGCATTGTAGGACAAAAATACAAATGATATTTGCTGAACTGAAAGATGGAATCCACAGTAGGGGAAAGCAGCGTTACTGGTCATCCCACCACCGTTGTTATTGTTTTGTCACACGGCATTGTAAAAAAAAAAGGTAGTGCAATGATGTCCGAGGTGAAAAACAGGGTTTGTTGTTTGCAGTAACTTCTCTGTTGTTGTAATATCCCAAACGGACGTGGCTGTTTCACCATAAAGGATTCCAACTTTATGAGTTGAATCATCCGCAAATAAAAAGCACATTCGGTGCTAAAAAAAAAAGGCCATTGAACATTTTGAAAGAAGGTGTCCTTTTTCCACTAACATTCTGAATGAAACAGTGATTCAGTGCAGGTAAACAAATTAACTCATGAGCAGAAATGCTAATAAAATACAAGAAATTAAATCTTCTCTACAGAAATAAAACCTTCAGATACATTTATATAACACATAAAAGGACATTCATATGTAGAATAACTTTTAAATGTTCTAAAATGATAGGTGTGTACCCCTTTAAAACATTACTGCATTATACATTCTCAAAGGCCATCAGAAATGTTCTGAATCCTGCTGTTCTGTTTTTACAAACATATATCTTTCCAAGATGTCCCAAAGGAAAGGAAGAGACAAACGTCCATTTGTTTCCTAACATCAGGTTAGTCCTTTGCACTCTCCATAACCAGATAAGGGTTGAATTGACAGGCATTGTGGTATTGTGTTGCAGCCAAACAAATGTGAACAGCGTTGAAGATGCAAACTTGACACACATGTATCCACTACACCACATTTAAAATCACTGTAGTTTAAATGGACTGGAATGAAGCACAACATGAATTCAGAACGTGGTTCTTTTTTCTTATCCCTAAGGAAATTAAAGACATTTTCTACAAACAGAAACATAGCAAAGTGTTCCAGTGCTTTTTGTCTTGTTCCAACCAGAAACATTCAGATCTCTTCTCATCTTTAGTTTCACAGTCTTCATTTTCATAGCGTCTCTCTGGCTTATAGCAAAATGCCTCTATATTATACAATGCAACGGGATAGTAAAATAGCTCACATTAATCTTGTCATTCATTTGACAAACATGATATTTACTAACACAGATTATGGATAAAATCCTTCCTTGAAGGCCATCCAGTCCCATCCCATTCCAACTCACGCTCCCCCAGTGTGGATCACAGAGCGCTGAATTCCCGGCTTCCCGCCAGTCCTCGGCAGCTTTCCGACTTTGCTTTTAACCTGCCTGGGCTGGCCGCTGCACAAAGCTGCTTGGGATGGCAGCTGCTCAAGGGGAGGAGAGGTATTAGAGTAGATTTACAAGAATGTGAATGTCCTCGTCACTAATCTCTAGGGCCTTTTACACAACGAGAGCATGCACACACCCACACACACACAAACTGCTATTACAGTAAACACACCCACCTGTGCATGTACATATGCACACACATACACACATACAGTACGCATGCATTAACTTTTGCACTCAATGCTCTCAGTGACAGGTCAAAACACATGCACATGTTTAAAATGACTCCAAATGAAGTCAATGGTCTATTCCACTGTTGCCTTTATATTTTATACTCATCAATAGCCCTCTCTGGAACATGGGGGTTCTTTCTACTGCAAAGGAACACAAGCTCAAATAATGTACCGTAGAAGTTTGCCATGCAACTCAGAAATGGCTGTCCACACAACACAATAAAAGCTTCTATGGGTTATATATTAGCTCACATTCACTGAATACAGTACAGTGCTCGATTATCAGTGTTTGAAATGCCTTAGAGAGGAGCTGTGTTCAAACATGACTCAGTCAAAAGGATATTTAGCTAAAGGAGTAAAAGACAGAATACAGAGTATAGAGTCCTCAGTCTCAAGTGGGTTCTCTGTAAAATCCTCTAGTTAGAATCACGTTGGAATGGGCATGAACTTGTGAGCCATGTACTTAAGCATGGAAAATCACACCAAAACACATTGGGAAAACAAGAAGTTGACCCATTTACTAGATCTAGGTCTGTAAACAAAGGCAATACCCGTTGAGCCCTTTTTCCTTCTTGAGGGGTGTTTCTGAAGCAGCACAGAGAGCACGGAACCAGAACCACCACTCAAGCCTCTGGAACCTTCGGAACCCAGTGTCATAACAACGTTACACATCCAACTCCTTTACGGTTCGAACATACGGTCCTCGCAGATCTCCAATGCTGCCTTGGATGCTCCTCCCATGACTTCTACGTTGGTGTCGATCCAGGGAACAATGTTCCCGGGCATGTAGGAGGAGCAGTTGGCCATTCCCATGATCTCCACAGGCCGGAGGACCCGGTCCCACATGTTGAACTGGCTCAGCTCGCCAACGAAGGCCTGGGTGGCGTCGAAACGACCGCCCACCATGTCCTGTAGAGGGAGAGGGACTGTGTTTAAAATCCCATCAGTATACACAAACGTCATAGCCTGGGTGATTCATCGTTTCTGCATTCAACAAGAATTCAAAGACATCAACAATTTTGCCAAAGCCGGAACAGAACGATAATTGAAATAATTATTGTATAGTACGTCTGATAGATGAGACAGATCTATTGCTCTGCTATTGGTTTCCTCTGTGTGTCTGTCATTTCACTCTGCAATTGCAATTTTATCCATGAAAGACAGACTACATGCACTGTAGCTTTCCACATAGACTAGCACCACACGTGCTGAACAAAGTAGTCCAACCAATGTGACCCAACAGCTACGTAGTGTTACATTAATGGGTCCCTATGGGAACGATCTTAATAGCGTCAGTGTTCTGTACTACATCGCCGTAGAGATAGTAAGGTGCTGTCATGGAGATATCTGTTGGAGTGTCACACTAATAATGCTCCCAAAGGTGCGCTGTCACTGGTTAAGGCAGGCAGAGAGGTGAGGTAATGGTAAAGAGGTGTTGATAGCGTGACAAGAGCCTTGCCTCCCCCTTCTCACCTGTTCATCTCTCCCTCTCCAGGAGGAACACACACCCTCCCCCTCTCCCTCTCCCTCTCCATCTCTGGTGGGAGTACATCAGAGCCTGGCTGAGCCTCACCTGTTCCTGTCCCAGGATGATCACCCCTCCAGGTTTAATTGGGTGCCAGGGGGCCAGGTTCTCCCCGGTGCCCAGTCTCTCCCCGTCCTGGTACGCCTCCCAGAAGCCATCCCGCGTCGTCCAGGTGATGCAGATGTGGTGCCAGCGGCCGTCGCTCACCGACAGGGGCAACTGGGCCACCTGGGTAAGAAGGGTGAGATGGGCAGTACAACGTTAGATGGGATTCACTTTTAATTGTAAGCCGCTCTGGATAAGAGTGTCTGCTAAATGACTCAAATGTAAATGTAGAATACTTATAGGGGCAAGGAGGGTAATTCATGTTAGAGGGGCTATACTAACTGGTGCAAAAGGGGCAAGAGAATACCTGTGTTTATTCTGTTGAGCCTTTAGTCTTTGTGTGGTGAATCTTAATTTCCACATAAGTCCAATTTTCACTTAGTCATGCATGGATGTCTATGGGAAACTTAGAAAAACATTCACTCAAGTGAAGGATAGGATTCCCCTTAAGAGCTTAGTGTAGACTTTACTATCAGGGAGAATATCCCAGGGCAGATAGGGCAATAGAGCTCAAGTTGAACCGTACAATCTGCCGTAAGTGGCAAGAGAGCACAAGTGCTATATATCACTGGGGCAGATGGCACAATGAAGCTTTGACTGAGTCACACAACACAGGGCCAAATGGAGCAAGACAACACCAGCACTTTACAAATAGTTTATAAAGAGTAAAGTGACATAGGGACAATATACTGTAGAAATTGCAGTCATATGGGATTGCACTTCGAAAACAAGACCAGAAAGAAATAGCACAGGTTACAAAAGGTTACAACATCAGCGCTTTGCCCAGACTTTACAATGACATCATGGTCCACAGAGGATTCAGCATAGGGGAGAATGGAAGTGGAAGTCATTAGCTTTATATAGAGGTTCTATATGAGCCATAGAGACCATAGAGACCATGAAATGCAGAGGCTACTGCCAACAATTTCCTGTCTGCTCTTAATCCCTCCCATGAGAAACTAGACAGTTGACCTCCAAAGGTGTTCCAGCATATCAAATTTACACTAAAGCCAATCAGCCAGAGCATTGATACTGTGGACCTAATTACTACCCTCTAGTAATATCCCTGAGCCTTAGTCAACCTGAGGACGTTAGGTCTGATATCATACCCGGAGCCAGGAGGTTCTCCCTGACCGTGTGGCCTGGAAACAAACACAGGAACTGTTGTTTACATAGGACCCGGCCCGGCAGATTAAACAGTTGCAGAATGTCTTTTAGTCCACACCAATATTTCAATAAACATTCTCTAATCAAAGCTCTGACAAAGGCTGCGAGGCCCAAACATTTGCAAAAAATAAACAACAAGTGATGAGGGAGTTTATTTTCTATGAACGATTACTCAACATTTCCTAGAATGCACCTGCAAGCAATCCTTAAAGGTGTGAGGGCATTTCACGTTTTAGATCCGACACTGTCAGGTGCAGAAAGAAATTCAATAAAACCACCCCATCCGGGCATTGACTAAACCTAAACCAACCACTACATCAAAAGATATTTTAACTACACTCTTGTCCAATAGGCAGCCAACTGCTGCGAAAGTGTTGATAAAATAAGTTCCCTGTGGATATATTGTGGCATTAGGAAAGCTTTAAAGGACTGGTTCAATATTATTTTACATAATCTATATTTTGGATGAAAATGTCATCTTATAGAAGGGTCCAGACCCTTTTTTTTGTGATTTTACTCTGTGATTTTACTCTGTGATTTTACCTAGTGATTTTACCTAGTGATTTTACCTAGGGATTTTACCTAGTGATTTTACCTAGGGATTTTACTTGGTGATTTTACTCAGTGATTTTACTCGGTGATTTTACTCAGTGATTTTACTCAGTGATTTTACTCTGTGATTTTACTCTGTGATTTTACTTGGTGATTTTACTTAGGGATTTTACTTAGGGATTTTACTTGGTGATTTTACTTGCTTTTAAGAAACATCGCACCCAGAATAGACTTTATCATTGCTCGTTCTGCAGTATGGGGGCTCCGGAAAAACAACGGCTCCAAAAACACCCAAGTAAGTCCTTTTAGAAACGGCAAACCTCTCAATATAGTGATGTAGGTCTTTAGATGTTGTACACATTAAATTATGCATTTCCAAACTTTATCCACAAAGTTATTCCATTTTATGCAACTCGAGCGGTTTCTGTTACCAGCTGTGCTACACAGAGAAGTATGTTTCTCAAAACCAAGTGAAATTGCTACAGTATCTGGGCCCTTCTAAAACATGCCATTTACATCCAAACTAGAGATACGGTTCTATAATAGTGAACGAATCCTTTAACTCCTTACAGAAGCCAAAATAATGAGATGCAACAGGTATGTGGAATGGATTTGATCCAGGGCAGATTTTCTCTCTATCTTTAATGAATCTCATTTTGGAGCACTAGAGCATCTGCACCAGATGAATGGTGTACCATTGAAAAAAGAACATGGTGTAACATTCTAACCTTAAACTGTTGATTATATTACCAGGAATCACCATGCAGACCTTGGTCGTGTTAGTTAGGTTTTAAAACATTTTCATACGAAAATTAGTGTTATATTCATGATTTCCTCCTCTCTCACACTCACTAACACTTTCATTGGTTCCTCTGTTCTCTGGTGCTATATTGGTTCCTCTATTCTGTGGTTCTGTATTGGTTGCACTGTTCTCCGGTGCTGTATTGGTTCCTCTGTTCTCTGGTGCTGTATTGGTTCCTCTGTTCTCTGGTGCTGTATTGGTTCCTCTGTTCTCTGGTGCTGTATTGGTTCCTCTGTTTTCTGGTGCTGTATTGGTTGCTTTGTTCTCTGGTGCTGTATTGGTTGCTTTGTTCTCTGGTGCTGTATTGGTACCTCTGTTCTCTGGTGCTGTATTGGTACCTCTGTTCTCTGGTGCTGTATTGGTTCCTCTATTCTCTGATGCTGTATTGGTTCCTCTGTTCTCTGGTGCTGTATTGGTTGCTTTGTTCTCTGGTGCTGTATTGGTTCCTCTAATCTCTGGTGCTGTATTGGTTCCTCTATTCTCTGGTGCTATATTGGTTCCTCTATTCTCTGGTGCTGTATTGGTTCCTCTAATCTCTGGTGCTGTATTGGTTCCTCTAATCTCTGGTGCTGTATTGGTTCCTCTAATCTCTGGTGCTATATTGGTTCCCTCTTCTACCTTCCTGTATACTCTGCTCCTGCTCCCCCCCTCCCCCCTCCCCCTCCCTTCTCTCTCTCTCTCTTCATTTCTAGTGTTTGTCTGACATACACACATGCATAATGCATGGTGAAACCAGAACTGTGGGGAAAACTGGCTCTGCCAATAAACCAGATGCCCAACACAAACCCAAATCCAACCCCACAACTGGAAAAAAACCACCCTACTTCACTTCAGCCAAACTCAATTCCCTCTGAGCCCCTAGGTTCAGTTATCCAGCAGTAACGCACAGAACAAATAACTATTAGTGTTGTCTATTCAAACACTGCGATTGCCATGGTTGTATTCCTTTGAAGACAGAAACCGATGAAATATTAATTGTAGCATCTTTTTGAGCACGTTGGAAATTGTCTTCCTTCAAAAAGCATTGGTTAACAAGGGGGGAAAGTGTCTGATTTTCAGTATTAAATGTAAATATTGAAGCGACCTTAAGCCAACCTAGGACCCTCGACAAGAGATGTGGGCCTCTTGGTGTAACGGCCATGGTGTTGCCTTGATAGTCGCTGGACCCAGGTTCAAGAAACTGTTGGATCTACCCCCTGAAAACAGACTGGAAGGACTACAACATGACTCCATTTCAGTTCCTTTTCTGTGCTGGCTTGATCGTTCTGTGTCTATTCAATCGTCACAGTTTGTTTTTGTAATAGAAAATGCACAATGATACATGCTCAACTGTAACCAAGTTCTTTAGAGTAAATTAGTCTTTCGTCGCCATAGCCCAGGAGTTGTTTTTGTAATGGACAATCAATAAAAGACTAGGACTTACTTTGTCGTTGACCAACAGCTCTATGGGGTTGTTGCCCCACTCGATGAGCACGATTTCATTGGCCTGTCCTGGCACCCCGTAGGAGAAGGGGGTTCCTATACCAGGGCTGGCGCTGGACTTCAGCCACATACACACTGTGAAGGCATACATCTCAGGGAGACTCTTCTTGATGCGTCCGTACAGGTAGTTGGTGCGCAGGGGGAGAGACACCTTGAAATCCTCGGGCGACTTAAATGCGTTGTTACCTGAAGACAAACAGAGGTGTGAAAATGATTAGATAATGATTAGATAGAGGTAGTATCCATCACTTTCATCGGTCATGACCTGCACTGTTCACAAACACCACCGTGTCTGAGTCTGCCGACATAGGGGGCTCTTATTGAACCATTGGTTACTATGGAAAGCAAGCCGATGATAGTAGTAACCCAACGGTGCATCGTCCAAAGTAGACAGACAGCCTTCCACTGTTAGTACTGTCTACTACCACCGCCTACTACCACTGTCTACTACCACTGTCTACTACCACTGTCTACTACAACTGCCTACTACCACTGTCTACTACCACTGTCTACTACAACTGTCTACTACCACTGTCTACTACAACTGTCTACTACAACTGTCTACTACAACTGTCTACTACCACTGTCTACTACCACTGCCTACTACAACTGCTTACTACCACTGTCTACTACAACTGTCTACTACAACTGTCTACTACCACTGCCTACTACCACTGTCTACTACCACTGTCTACTACCACTGTCTACTACAACTGCTTACTACCACTGTCTACTACAACTGTCTACTACCACTGTCTACTACAACTGTCTACTACAACTGTCTACTACAACTGTCTACTACAACTGTCTACTACCACTGTCTACTACCACTGTCTACTACCACTGTCTACTACCACTGCCTACTACAACTGCTTACTACCACTGTCTACTACAACTGTTTACTACCACTATCTACTATCACTGTCTACTACCACTGTCTACTACCACTGCCCTCTATAAAGCTAATGAGCAAGGATGGGTAGTGGGCCGCTGACTTTGACGATGTAGGACTGTCGTAAATTGGCTGTAAGGGTTTGATGTTGGACTGTCGTAAATTGGCTGTAAGGGTTTGATGTTGGACTGTCGTAAATTGTCTGTAAGGGTTCGATGTTGGACTGTCGTAAATTGGCTGTAAGGGTTCGATGTAGGACTGTCGTAAATTGGCTGTAAGGGTTCGATGTAGGACTGTCGTAAATTGGCTGTAAGGGTTCGATGTTGGACTGTCGTAAATTGGCTGTAAGGGTTCGATGTAGGACTGTAGTAAATTGGCTGTAAGGGTTCGATGTTGGACTGTCGTAAATTGGCTGTAAGGGTTCGATGTTGGACTGTCGTAAATTGGCTGTAAGGGTTCGATGTTGGACTGTCGTAAATTGGCTGTAAGGGTTTGATGTTGGACTGTTGTAAATTGGCTGTAAGGGTTCGATGTTGGACTGTCGTAAATTGGCTGTAAGGGTTCGATGTAGGACTGTTGTAAATTGGCTGTAAGGGTTCGATGTTGGACTGTCGTAAATTGGCTGTAAGGGTTCGATGTTGGACTGTCGTAAATTGGCTGTAAGGGTTCGATGTTGGTGATGGTCATGGTGATGGTGATGATGACAGTGGCGGTCGGTGCCGTTTAAAATGAGGGAGGACAATTCTTTTTTTTAAATTGGCCTTATTTATGTTACAGCATATTAGATGACTGTCATTCATATTCCATTCACCCAGTTCAATGTAACATCCATAGGTTTAAGCTACTAAATTATGCTACAATTTTTCCTGTACCCATCATGAGGTTGCTACAACCTAGCCTATGAATTAAAGTTTACAACATACAGTAGGTGCACACAGGTCGAGAGAAAGATTTGAGGTGACAGACAGTGACACATGGACAGACAGTGACACATTCAATACAGCCTTGCACAATATTGCCTGTATCTAGCTGATCTAGGGTGTAATCATTAGTCTAACAGTTGCAAACGAGAGTTTCTATTGGACAAATTCAGGTATGTTTACCCCCGTTTTGTTCCGTTTGCTTTATTTGGCAGAATGTTAACTTTCATAGCCATATACAAACATCTCATTGTATTCCTTCTCACATCTACGTGCTCTCCTCCTCTCACCTTGTCCCTTCGCTTGTGGACTTCAATGCACAACACATCAACTGTCTGTGATCAGGCCAAAAAATCTTTCCAAGCCAAACATTCATATCATAACCACTACACACAGCCTACTTCATTGTCACCATATTAGCTAATGTAACGTCAGAGTCAATATAGCTAATGTAAATAACGCGTTAGTAAACCTGCTACAATCATGTAGTACAGTGGACAGTTAATAACCAGGTTAGCAGTTACACTGGCGGGCCCCGGCGGCAATAAATTAGTAAAACCAAATGTTTACCTTGACTTGGAAGAGTTCCAGTGTTGGATAGTCATACCCAGCTAGCTAACATACTGTAGCATAGCATCCCTCTGAGTCGGGTGTTTGAGTAGGCTAAACTAGCTAGCTGCATTTGCAAGTATAAAAAAATTATGAAATATATTTCTCTTTCTCTCTCTTTCTCTCTGTCTCTCTCACTCCTCCTTCATTTTTTAAGAAATGAATTAGCCTAGGTAAAACAAATGTGTCACCCATACGTAAAATGTATACACGCATGACCGTAAGTCGCTTTGGACAAAAGCAGCTGCTAAATGGCATACATTATGATGATGATTGAGCATTAATACAAATGTGGATGGGCACTGGTTGGTGGAAGTATAACAGCTTGTATTGTTTCCAGTCTTAATTGAAACACTGATGAGGTGTCAGTAAGGCAGCATTATATACACATCTGTTACAATGAGAGTGAGAGAGAATCAGAGACAGTCTGTCTTTCTGGAAGCAGTAAGATGAGAGTGAGAGCAAAAGAGAGAGAAACAGAGAAGAATGCAAGAAAATAATGAATTAGAGGGAGAGAGGGGCAGAATCAAAATGAGAAGACTCGGGTGCATGGAGAGAGCCTGATCAATGACAGGCATCGGATGGTCAGACGGTCTCTGCCTCCCCACCCAAATCTCAGCATAAGTCTCTGCTGCTATAGTAACAGCTATTGGGGATCCCGAATAAACAAAATAATGTATGTGTGTTGTAGTATCCAAAATAAGGAGGAAGAGGCAGTCACAGTCAGAACGTGAGTGGTTGGGTCTGTAGTCAAAGGAGGATCGAGAGGGATGAAGAGGTCCCTGAATTTCTCTCCAGCTATTTTCTGATCTCCAACAGAGAGAGATAATAAGCAAGGAGAGGCAGAGAGAGAGAGAGAGAGAGAGAGAGAGAGAGAGAGAGAGAGAGAATGGGTGTGAGAATCAAAGAAAGAGAAACAGCAAGAGAAGGCCACAGAGAGAGGATGCAGGGGGAGGTGAGTTTAGGGGACCTGCTAAAATAGAGGGAGAAAGGGAGTGAGGGTGGGAACGAGGGGAGTGAGGGTGGGAACGAGGGGAGTGAGGGTGAGAACGAGCGGAGTGAGGGTGAGAACGAGGGGAGTGAGGGTGGGAACGAGGGGAGTGAGGGTGGGAACGAGGGGAGTGAGGGTGAGAACGAGGGGAGTGAGGGTGGGAACGAGGGGAGTGAGGGTGAGAACGAGGGGAGTGAGGGGGAATAAACCCCCTTCTCTCCAGCTCTGTGATCCTCTGGCCTGGGTAAATAAAGATGGAGACTGAGAAAGAGTGAGGATGAGAAATAGTAAGATTGAGGGAGGGTCAGTGAGAAAATATCACTTACTTCTCTCCAGCTCTGTGATCCTCTCCAGCAGTGAGGTGAGGGTGCTCTCGGTACGCTGACGGTGGGCGGCCGTCTCGTTGTACAGCTGGCTCTTCTCTTCCTCCAGCTCGGCCACCTTCCTCAGAAGCTGGCCCTCTAGGGCCCCCAAACGGTGCTTCAGCAGCTCCCGCAGCTCCGCCGGTAGGGGCCCCACTGCATTCCCACCCGCACCTGCTGCTGCTGCTGCTGACGTGTTGGCACGCAACTGCTGCTGCTGTGGTGGAGGGAGGAGAGAGAGAGTTAATCCCCGATCCGGACGTTCTGTCGTTCAGTCACAGGTTGTGTTCTGCTGTGTTCAGAGTGGGGGTAGGATCAAGGAACAGGGACAATATATACGTTGGGGAGGTCCTTTCAGGGACCCGTTGGAGTAATAATTAAGTGCATCACCCCAAACACAAAAACAAACACACACAAGCACACTTTTGAAAATCATTCATTTGAATTTGTCCTGCTTATTTATGAGGGGTCTAACCCCAGAGGAATAAATTTGCCTTGTGCATAAGATTATGAGAGTTATAAAAAAAAACTGATGGAATGACCTATATCACTGATTTTTTTGTCATGTATTAAGCATATATGTGGAGAGAGAGAGGAAGAGAGAGAGAAGGAAAGAGAGAGAAATATATATATACACAGTTGAAGTCGGAAGTTTACATACACTTAGGTTGGAGTCATTAAATTCGTTTTTCAACCAATCCACAAATTTCTTGTTCACAAACTATAGTTTGGCAAGTCAGTTAGGACATCTACTTTGTGCATGACACAAGTCATTTTTCCAACAATTGTTTACAGACAGATTATTTCACTTATAATTCACTGTATCACAATTCCAGTGGGTCAGAGTTTTACATACACTAAGTTGACTGTGCCTTTAAACAGCTTGTAAAATTCCAGAAAATTATGTCATGGCTTTAGAAGCTTCTGATAGGCTAATTGACATCATTTGAGTCAATTGGAGGTGTACCTGTGGATGTATTTCAAGGCCTACCTTCAAACTCAGTGCCTCTTTGCTTGACATCATGGGAAAATCAAAATAAATCAGCCAAGACCTCAGAAAAAAATTGTAGACCTCCACAAGTCTGGTTCATCCTTGGGAGCAATTTCGAAACGCGTGAAGGTACCACGTTCATCTGTACAAACAATAGTACACAAGTATAAACACAATGGCACCACGCAGCCGTCATACCGCTCAGGAAGGAGACGCGTTCTGTCTCCTAGAGATGAACGTACTTTGGTGCCAAAAGTGCAAATCAATCACAGAACAACAGCAAAGGACCTTGTGAAGATGCTGGAGGAAACAGGTACAAAAGTATCTATATCCGCAGTAAAACAAGGCCTATATCGACATAACCTGAAAGGCCACTCTGCAAGGAAGCCACTGCTCCAAAACCGCCATAAAAAAGCCAGACTACGGTTTGCAACTGCACATGGGGAAAAAGATCGTACTTTTTGGAGAAATGTTGTCTGGTCTGTTGAAACAAAAATAGAACTGTTTGGCCATAATGACCATTGTTATATTTGGAGGAAAAAGGGGGAGGCTTGCAAGCCGAAGAACACCATCCCAACCGTGAAGCACAGGGGTGGCAGCATCATGTTGTGGGGGTGCTTTGCTGCAGGAGGGACAGGTGCACTTCGCAAAATAGATGGCATCATGAGGAAAGAAAATTATGTGGATATATTGAAGCAACATCTCAAGACATCAGTCAGGAAGTTAAAGCTTGGTCGCAAATGGGTCTTCCAAATGGCCAATGACCTCAAGCATACTTCCAAAGTTGTGGCAAAATGGCTTAAGGACAACAAAGTCAAGGTATTGGAGTGGCCATCACAAAGCCCTGACCTCAATACTATATAACATTTGTGGGCAGAATTGAAAAAGTGTGTGCAAGCAAGGACGCCTACAAACCTGATTCAGTTACACGAGCTCTGTCAGGAGGAATGGGCCAAAATTCACCCAACTTATTGTAGGAAGCTTGTGGAAGGCTACCCGAAACGTTTGACCCAAGTTAAACAATTTAAAGGCAATTCTAGCAAATACTAATTGAGTGTATGTAAACTTCTGACCCACTGGGAATGTGATGAAAGAAATAAAAGCTAAAATAAATAATTCTCTATTATTATTCTGACATTTCGCATTCTTAAAATAAAGTGGTGATCCTAACTGGGCATTTTTACTAGGATTAAATGTCACAATGAATTGTGAAAAACTGAGTTTAAATGTATTTGGCTAAGGTGTATGTAAACGTCCGACTATATACTGTAACAGTTAAAACAATTACAGTAAAGTGCAATATGAAATAAATAGGTTTTACATCTCTCTCTCTCTCTCTCTCTCTCTCTCTCTCTATATATATATATATATATGTATATATATATATATATATATATATATATATATATATATAGAGAGAGAGAGAGAGAGAGAGAGAGAGAGAGAGAGAGAGAGAGAGAGAGAGATGTAAACCTATTTATTTCCTATTGCACTTTAATGTAATTGTTTTATCAGTTTTATTCCACACTGTGCAATCATGTATTATATCTACTAACGACATAAAGGATTGGTGCTTATAAATAAAGGCTACATCAGCCGCAAACGGATTGCACAGTTACAATAACATACATGACCTCAATATTATCAGAGAGATACGGTCTGCGTCTCAAATAGCATCCTTTCCCTTGTAGTGCGATATAAAGGTAACAGGGTGCCATTTGGGATGCAACCAGAGATATGATCATCATATAGCCACGTGAGACCAGCACACTTATTCACTGGCACCAGAAAGAACTGCTATCTGTGTGATTGTGATTATGCCAGGGGCTGCCACTCCCACATGACTTTGATTGTGACGACAATATAATAGATTAATGAGATGAATCACCTTAACTAACCAAGCTGTGGGCATCATAGAATTAGAATTGGATTCTATGGTGGGCATACCCACAATAGGCCTTTTTCTTCTTTGTCTGTTTGCTGCGTAGATAGGACCTCCTCCGTGATACAGTGGATACAAAGCCAGGGGAAATGTTTGTATGATTTGCGACATAAATTGCACAAGCAGTTGGAAAAATGACAAGACTGCGTGTGGTGCCGCATGGAAAAATGAATATGAATTATTGAAAATACACATCTCTGCTCGACTTCTCCACGGATGGTGCCTGACACTTTTAACACCAATTTATGTGTGCTGATTGTCTATTCATATCAGCTGCTTTGATTCATCAAGGATAAGCAGCATGCTTCTGCCATACTACACTACATTACCCTTTGGTGTTAAGGAAGAGTAAGTGGGTAGTGTATTTTCGTGTAGGCTACATTCAGTATCAGACATGTCTGATGTGGTGGGTGCTACACATTTGTGGTGAAAAGGTAAAAGGGCTGAGTAACCTCCATACACAATGTAAGAGCGATATGAAAAGCATGATCATTATTATTTACTGTAGCTATAACCACAAACATCCATATTCATATAGGGGTATATTCATATATTAACCTCCATACAAAAATGCTACAGTGTATAATAATAAAAAATACATTTGACATGAATTATATAATTTACTGTAGCCACTACAGCCTCCTTATCTCACCTCCAGATTCTCCAACCGACCCTTGAGCCCCTGCATGGTCTTTCCCAACTGGTCTATAGTTTCCGTGGGGTCCCTGGGAAGGTCTCCCATTGTGTTCTTACTGTAGTCCTTCCGCCTGGAGCTCTGGCCCCTGGACCTGCCGGCAGAGTCCTCCGCGGCCGCCTCGCAGCGGGCCAGTTTGGAGTTCAGCTCCTTTATAGTGCCCTGCTGACTCACGATAGTCTCCTTCTGCTGGAGGATGGTCTCTCGGAGTTGAAGGATGGTGTTCCGTAGCTCGTCCTCCACGGGGCTGGTGCTCTGCACGCGGTTACCGTTGGGGTCGAACGAGCAGCTAGGGTCGGCGTCCGCCGGGATGGCGGAGCAGAAGAAGCGGCTACCTGTCGCATCCTGAGCGCGCACCGTGCGTCCACTCACTAGGTATAAAAGTCCAACTAAGAAAGCAAGCATGCCGGATAGAGCACAGATTCCTTGTATGTTTGGAAAACTCCTCCCGAAATTAATGTTCTTCGTTGAATCACATCGATAGGTTAAATAGCCTAGGCTAAACTCTTGTATTCAACACCAAAACGCACAATAACATAAATCAGATGGTAGACATAGTTCTGGACTTCGGAACTGACACGAGATCATTTACTAAAGTCAACAGAACTTCAAAACAATTTAGATTAATTGTCTGAGAGCTGCAATCAAATACTATCATAAGCCATCCAACAACATAATGATAAATGCCCTAGTCGCAAATGGCATAGAGCAATCCGTGTTCCCTCTCCAAACCTAAATGAATTAATAGCAAGGCAATTCTAATTTTACCGAAAGAAAGTTACTATCCCAGTAAAAGGTGTAGAATTGATTCTAGTCACGAAGTTGTTGCAGGTTGTTGCTGCTCGGAAAGGTTTCTCTCCACACGGTCCATGGTGCTGAAAAGACAGCGACCTAGCTTCAACAGATTAATATGGGGCGCGCGCGCGGGCCGGGGCGCTCCCGCTCATCATCATCTGTTCAAGCTCGCTGAGATTCGGACCACGTCATCATCGGATCCCAGCACAGACGAGTCATGCTTTGCCTTGTGAGTTCTGTTCGATCTGTTTGTAAAAAAATGCCTGGAGTTTCAGAAGTGAACACCATCCCGTGCATGCCAAAGTGTTTTTGGATGAGGTCTCTAATATCGTGAGTGCAAGGTGAGAGCCTTTATCTAGTCTAAAGTAGTCAACAGTGAGTTCGGTTTGGAAATTAAATCAGGTTTCTTGTCAGTCCATAGCCTCTTACAGCACACATGTTGTTTATAACGATGTACTAATGCAGTGAATATTAATGTTTAATAGAATTGAGGTTCAGTACTCAGGGAGACTTCTTTCCCCCACTTGAATGGCATGGTCAGACAGTGAATAGGCTATAGGTTGTAGTGATGAGTCCAGGAGGGCTAGCTATATGTAGACCTAACATGTCAAATGTCACTATTTTTCTGCTGGAGTATGTAGTTAGAGCTGCCAGGTACCAGCATAGCCCCTGGAAGTAGGGGTGCTGATGGGGCTACAGCACATTTACAAGAAAACATGAATAAACCCCCAAACTACTTCCTGCAGCTATGCGTGCCAGTCTGTGAGCAATTTAACTAGAGGCTGTACTTATCCTGTATAGTTTGAGTGTACATTTGAGTAAAAGAAAAGTCAAACTTGTAGTTTGAGTCAGTAAAATCTGTGACCTCTGTTTCGGTTGTAGTCAACCTCTATCCTGCAGGTAACTACCAAAATAATGGAAACACTTGGAGTAAATGAAGGATACAAAGTAGATTGAAAACAGGTTCTTCCCCACAGGTGTGGTTCCTGAGTTAATTAAACAAGTAACATCCCATCATCCTGTCTCAGTCACCAGATCTCAACCCAATTGAACACTTATGGGAGTTTCTGGAGCGGTGCCTGAGACAGCATTTTCCACCACCATCAACAAAACATCAAATTACGGAATTTCACATAGAAGAATGGTGTCTCATCCCTCCAATAGAGTTCTAGACATTCCAAGGCTGAACATGATTGGTGAGCTTACGAGCAGAGAAGAGTGAAAGGGAGAACTCTGACAGGCTACATTGTCTTACGTCAGATAGCTCAACAATTCCACCTGCATGGATCTGTCTCATATCTCGCGAAGACTCATGGAATTGATCAAAAGTAGTTGGGCTACAATGTGCTTTCTAACACTCAACAATATTACCTAGGTGACATCCCTTAATGAACCCCATCTCATCCTCAAAACAGGCTGAGTTCATCTAAACTAGAGCAGTTCATCTGTTAATAATGTTGATGTGTTTTTGGTGAGGAACTCTTAGTCGCACCGTTTTACATCTAGCTAAGGGGTTTTGTGTATCAAGGCGCAGTATTTCTGAAGTTTGACAATATGCACGAAAGGTAGCTTAAATTTGTCCAACATTAGCTTGCTAGCTGAGCCAGTCACACTACTTAGTGCTGCACACAAAATGCTGAATGCTTCCACCAATCAGTTGAGGGATGAGCTTCGGGTAGGAGTGACGTCATCTGACGTAAGACAATGGATAGGCAACACCGACAGGATCAGCAGGGGACTGGCTGCCACTGTGACTCTGTGACAACCTTATCCAGATGAGGTAAAGAACACTGTCTGCTCTCTCTCTTCCTCTTTATCTCTCTCTCTCCCCCTACCTTCTCTCTGCATTCTTTTTCTATCTCTCCCTCTACCTGCTCTCTCTGTCTGTCTCTCTGTCTCTCTTTCTCTGTACCTGACCCCCCCCCCCCTCTCTCTCTCTCTCTATCTTTCACTCTCTGTCTTTCTGGAAGTGAAGTGAAGTTAAGTGGAGAGGAAGTTCAGCAACTCTTGGAGGACATTCTGAATGGACCACTGAGACAGAGACGGGATGACAATGTCAACTTTGTCTCTCTGATTAAAGTAGCTCCTTGATATTAAGTGGTGGCGGTAAAACCTCTTTCCCAGAAAGCTTCACATTCATTCATTATGTAATCCCAATTTGGATGTTTTTTCTCTCTTTGATATAAATAGTTAATTTTTCTTTTGTTTTGTAAAGCCCTATGGATTTCACATGAACTTTGATAATTCAGTAATGCATATTTTGCCTATGTTATTGCCTCAAGTAAGTTTGTTACAAAACTATTCTGATAAACTGTTCTTCACTTTTTTTGTGTCTCAAATGACCAACAGGTAGGATCCAACTCTGTTCTGAGGTCATACTCACACCAGTTGACAGTCTGCTACAAAGTTTCCAATCAGCAAAGAGCCGTGCACATTTTCTGTGTTGGAACAATCCCCCCCTACGACTTCCTGTTGCTCACTACCTGTTGGTTAATGGTCATGACAGAGAACTAGTGACAGTAGCAGCTCTGTGACTGTCTCTGGTCCAGCTGAGCTGTTATCGACAGGTAGTGACAGTAGCAGCTCTGTGACTGTCTCTGGTCCAGCTGAGCTGTTATCGACAGGTAGTGACAGTAGCAGCTCTGTGACTGTCTCTGGTCCAGCTGAGCTGTTATCGACAGGTAGTGACAGTAGCAGCTCTGTGACTGTCTCTGGTCCAGCTGAGCTGTTATCGACAGGTAGTGACAGTAGCAGCTCTGTGACTGTCTCTGGTCCAGCTGAGCTGTTATCGACAGGTAGTGACAGGTCTCTCTCATCAACCCTCTGACACACATACGCACGCAAACAAATGCACGCCCACACACCTGCCTGCACACATGTGAACGCAGGGAAGCACACACACAAATGGATACATACACACCTATATAAAAGTCTTTACAACTTTGATTATACGTTGTTGGGTTCTGAGAATTTGAAAATATACTTATTCATGTCACTGATGGAGTGCTGAGGTTTAGAGGGTCTACACCAGAAGTTAATTGTTATAGGAGGAAGGTATATAGTCCCTGCCAGGATCCTAGGTCCCTGCCAGGACCTAGGATCAAGGGAGACACTAAAGTGTTTTAGTACTATATCTCTTGACACAATGATGAAAATAATCATGGCCTCTAAACCTTCAAGCTGCATACTGGAACCTATTCCAACTAAACTACTGAAAGAGCTGCTTTCTGTGCTTGGCCCTCCTATGCTGAACATAATAAACGTCTCTCTATCCACCGGATGTGTACCAAACTCACTAAAAGTGGCAGTAATAAAGCCTCTCTTCAAAAAGCCAAATCTTGACCCAGAAATTAGAAAAAACTATCTGCCTATATCGAATCTTCCATTCCTCTCAACATTTTTAGAAAAAGCTGTTGTGCAGCAACTCACTGCCTTCCTGAAGACAAACAATGTACACAAAACGCTTCAGTCTGGTTTTAGACCCCATCATAGCACTGAGACTGCACTTGTGAAGGTGGTACCTTATAATGACGTCAGATGACCGCCCTTGCTGTCTCTGCCTGGCCGGTTTCCCCTCTTTCCACTGGGATTCTCTGCCTCTACACCTATTACGGGGGCTGAGTCACTGGCTTACTGGTGTTCTTCCATGCCGTCCCTGGGAGGGGTGCGTCACTTGAGTGGGTTGAGTCACTGACGTGGTCTTCCTGTCTGGGTTGGCGCCCCCCCCCCCCCCTTGGGCTGTGCCGTGGCGGAGATCTTTGTGGGCTATACTCGGCCTTGTCCCGGGCTGGTATGTTGGTGGTTGGAGATATCCCTCCAGTGGTGTGGAGGCTGTGCTTTGGCAAAGTGGGTGGGGTTATATCCTACCTGTTTGGCCCTGTCCGGGGGTTTCATCGGATGGGGCCACAGCGTCTCCTGACCCCTCCTGTCTCAGCCTCCAGTATTTATGCTGCAGTAGTTTATGTGTCGGGGGGCTAGGGTCAGTCTGTCACATCTGGAGTATTTCTCCTGTCTTTTCCGGTGTCCTGTGTGAATTTAAATATGCTCTCTCTAATTCTCTCTTTCTCTTTCTTTCTTTCTCTCTCTCGGAGGACCTGAGGCCTAGGACCATGCCTCAGGACTACCTGGCTTGATGACTCCTTGCTGTCCCCAGTTCACCTGGCCGTGCTGCTGCTCCAGTTCCAACTGTTCTGCCTGCGGCTATGGAACCCTGACCTGTTCACCGGACGTGCTACCTGTCCCAGACCTGTTGTCCCAGACCTGCTGGAACGCTGACCTATTCACCGGACGTGCTACCTGTCCCAGACCTGCTGTTTTCAACTCTCTAGAGACAGCAGGAGCGGTAGAGATACTCTCAAAGATCGGCTATGAAAAAGCCAACTGACACTTACTCTTGTGTTACTGACTTGTTGCACCCTCGACAACTACTATGATTATTATTATTTGACAATGCTGGTCATTTATGAACATTTGAACATCTAGGCCATGTGCTGTTATAATCTCCACCCGGCACAGCCAGAAGAGGACTGGCCACCCCTCATAGCCTGGTTCCTCTCTTGGTTTCTTCCTAGGTTTTGGCCTTTCTAGGGAGTTTTTCCTAGCCACCGTGCTTCTACACCTGCATTGCTTGCTGTTTGGGGTTTTAGGCTGGGTTTCTGTACAGCAATTTGAGATATCAGCTTATGTAAGAAGGGCTATATAAATACATTTGATTTGATTTGATTTGTGCAATTAAGCTTGGAATGTGCTGAGTGCAGGGAAGCGATTGCATGTGGCAGGCATTGATAAGGGGAGAGAGCCATGGATTAGTGATGGAGGGGGGTTGAGGTCAGGTCAGGTCACCTTAGGAGAGAAATACAATTTTATGGCCCGTATCACTAGTATCACTGCCTAGCAGTAAATAATGATGTTTGTACAGATGGGTAGGAGGAGACTCAGCCAATGAGGAACGGTTAAATATCAGTGCTTGTGTGAAAATGTTTTTGTCTAATGCAGCTGTGTTGACCCTCTTGTTAAGCTTGCATAATGTCTGTTGAGTTTTTACTCAGAATTAGAACCTAACAACATGAATGAATAATCTATCTTCGATGTCAAGCTTTCACTTTCTCAGAAACAATAGGATTAATGTGAAAACAACACAACAGAACACACACCTTCCTTACACACCGCCCAGAAGTGGGAAACTAACCGAATACAGGTTAAAGCACAAGTTGTTATTTTACATAAACTATAGAGGGGACCTGATGACACAAACACACTGGGTTTGGGAATTACTTGAGCACGTCTGCATCAGTCATGGCATTTTTATACTGCCATCACATTGGCAGTACTGTAGTTAGTAGGACAGCATCACTGAGAGATAGTCAGATTGATTTTTCAAAAGGCTGCAGTGGTCTTTGATGTTGAATATGGCATGGAACCGAGGCAGCAGCAGCGATACCGTTAACTCTACCTTTCCAAATAACAGGGAAAAATAACACCATATCCTTGTTTACTGAGAAGACTGGAGAAGTATCAGGGGTGTTGTGTGTATACAGCGTTCACCTTCAAAGACCAGTCTGGACGTTGCGTGCTTTCAGAGTTCAGAAAGGAAACACCACGTGCACAATTAACCATTTATTAGAAAAGATTACATTAGTCTTGGAGTTAGACTCTGCTCCTTCAGGGTAGCTTACTGACAGAGTGAAGCGTCATATAAAGATGATAAAATAACTACAGGCAGTGAGCACGATATGCTATACCAAATCCCCTGAAGGAAGAAACCCAGAACCTAGACAGGTGGGGGCTGGGGTGGTGGTGGGATATCAGAAAACAGCAAGCATCGCGAGTAACAGCTAGTTACTGCAGCAATGGAAATGGCAGCAAGAGACACCAGCGCATGCGTGTGCTTGACATCCGGCATGGACGAAGCATGTGTAATCTGGGCAACTTCAATACACCCCATGTACTGTAAGTAGCACGTAAGAGTGGTAATCCAATTGGTGCAATATCCGCTGATGAGATCCGCTGACGCCACCACACTCGACTTTCCCATCTGAACTGGCTCTTTTTAAATACATTTTTTTTTTAATGATTTTTTTTATTGAATATCCAAAACTTACAATATACTTGCAGTGAAGCCACTCAACAACTACACCATACCAGTCATCCAACAGACTCCCATTCAGAGCGACACACAAAAGCATCCAAGGTCAATGCCCTGCTCAAGGGCACATCAACAGATCTCCCACAAGGCCAAAAATGGAGACCTGAACCCTCCAAGATCCCCCCACAGTTCCCCAATAGCTGCCCCTCAACCATCCGAAACCCCTCCCACAGTCCCCCCAAGAAAAAAATAAATATATATATATATATATACTGCTCAAAAAAATAAAGGGAACACTTAAACAACACATCCTAGATCTGAATGAAAGAAAGAATCTTATTAAATACTTTTTTCTTTACATAGTTGAATGTGCTGACAACAAAATCACACAAAAATAATCAATGGAAATCCAATTTATCAACCCATGGAGGTCTGGATTTGGAGTCACACTCAAAATTAAAGTGGAAAACCACACTACAGGCTGATCCAACTTTGATGTAATGTCCTTAAAACAAGTCAAAATGAGGCTCAGTAGTGTGTGTGGCCTCCACGTGCCTGTATGACCTCCCTACAACGCCTGGGCATGCTCCTGATGAGGTGGTGGATGGTCTCCTGAGGGATCTCCTCCCAGACCTGGACTAAAGCATCCGCCAACTCCTCGACAGTCTGTGGTGCAACGTGGCGTTGGTGGATGGAGCGAGACATGATGTCCCAGATGTGCTCAATTGGATTCAGGTCTGGGGAACGGGCAGGCCAGTCCATAGCATCAATGCCTTCCTCTTGCAGGAACTGCTGACACACTCCAGCCACATGAGGTCTAGCATTGTCTTGCATTAGGAGGAACCCAGGGCCAACCGCACCAGCATATGGTCTCACAAGGGGTCTGAGGATCTCATCTCGGTACCTAATGGCAGTCAGGCTACCTCTGGCGAGCACATGGAGGGCTGTGCGGCCCCCAAAGAAATGCCACCCCACACCATGACTGACCCACCGCCAAACCGGTCATGCTGGAGGATGTTGCAGGCAGCAGAACGTTCTCCACGGCATCTCCAGACTCTGTCACGTCTGTCACATGCTCAGTGTGAACCTGCTTTCATCTGTGAAGAGCACAGGGCGCCAGTGGCGAATTTGCCAATCTTGGTGTTCTCTGGCAAATGCCAAACGTCCTGCACGGTGTTGGGCTGTAAGCACAACCCCTGCCTGTGGACGTCGGGCCCTCATACCACCCTCATGGAGTCTGTTTCTGACCGTTTGAGCAGACACATGCACATTTGTGGCCTGCTGGAGGTCATTTTGCAGGGCTCTGGCAGTGCTTCTCCTGCTCCTCCTTGCACAAAGGCTGAGGTAGCGGTCCTGCTGCTGGGTTGTTGCCCTCCTACGGCCTCCTCCACGTCTCCTGATGTACTGGCCTGTCTCCTGGTAGCGCCTCCATGCTCTGGACACTACGCTGACAGACACAGCAAACCTTCTTGCCACAGCTCGCATTGATGTGCCATCCTGGATGAGCTACACTACCTGAGCCACTTGTGTGGGTTGTAGACTCGGTCTCATGCTACCACTAGAGTGAAAGCACCGCCAGCATTCAAAAGTGACCAAAACATCAGCCAGGAAGCATAGGAACTGAGAAGTGGTCTGTGGTCCCCACCTGCAGAACCACTCCTTTATTGGGGGTGTCTTGCTATTTGCCTATAATTTCCACCTGTTGTTTATTCCATTTGCACAACAGCATGTGAAATTTATTGTCAATCAGTGTTGCTTCCTAAGTGGACAGTTTGATTTCACAGAAGTGTGATTGACTTGGAGTTACATTGTGTTGTTTAAGTGTTCCCTTTATTTTTTTGAGCAGTATAATTCTTCCATTCCCCACTCCCAAGAACCCCCCCAATGCACCAACTGTCACGTCCTGAACAGTAAAGGGGTTATTTGTTATTGTAGTTTGGTCAGGACGTGATAGGGGTGTGTTTGTTTAGAGTGTTTCAGGGTTTGTTGAACTATGTTCTGTTTTAAGAGGGGTGTTTGTTTAGAGTGTTTCTGGGTTTGTTGGGCAATGTTCTGTTTTGAGAGGAGTGTTTGTTTAGAGTGTTTCGGGATTTGTTGGGCTATGTTCTATGTTAGTATATTTCTATGTTTATGTAGTATGTTTAGTTCTTGGTTTAGTTAATGGGGTTGACCTTCAATTGGAAGCAGCTGCTCCTCGTTGCTTCTAATTGAAGGTCCTATTTAATAGGGGTGTGTTTTCTATGGGATTTTGTGGGTAGTTGTTCCTTGTTTAGTGTTTGTGCACCTGACAGGACTGTTTTGTTATTTTTTTTGTATATGTTTTTATTTGTTTCTCCTTCTTCAAAATGAAAAGAAGATGAGTATACATATTCCCACTGCATTTTGGTCCAATCCTTACGACAACTGTGACACCAACAACCAAGAAAATGAACTCTAGAGAAAAAGAAAAGACAAAGGAAAACAGAAAACAACAATGCAAAATAACGAAGGACATCAAGTACAACTAACATCATAACAGCAAGGCCAACTGTATATGTTTCAGGGCATATCTAGCACTATTTACATGTGTGTGTGTCCGTGTATGTATGTATTTCAATGAGAGTGTGTGTATATGCATGTGTACAAACACCTGCCTCAGACAAACCGGCATTAACTGTAAAAACACTGCCCCCTCAGTGTCATTCCAACTTACTTTTAATTATATTTTATTTTGACTTTATTTTTGATACTTTTATCTTTGACCATCATTCTATCTCCTGCCCAGCAACTCCACTCCCACTTGTCTCCAATTCCACATCCCAAACCTCAGCTTCCCTCAGCCCATCCCACCTATCTCTGCTGGCCACCCTTTTTGGATTTCTATGCAACATATATCTTTCAACTATGCTGTGATGTTTAATGTACAATTTCAATCTATCTAATCAAATAGAATCCACAGATTGCGAGTTGAAGATAAATATTTTTACTAAGAGTATTAGTATATTAGTAAATGACTCTCCAGATCTCCTAACAGTATGATTTCTAGGGTCAATTTTAGATCAATGTTATGCATTTTCAGCCAATCCCGAACCTGAGACAGAAACAGGCTACCTGAGGGCAATACCAAAATAAACAGTCTATTGATTCTGTATCCTCACAATAAAATCTGCAGAGCTTCAATGATTTTATGCCCCAAATATTCAACATTTTGTTGGTGGCAAGAATTCAATATAATAATTTTTGCTGAAAAGCACAAAGTTTTGCAATGTTTTCTATATTTTTTTCAGTTAAGAACAAATTATTATTTTCATTGATGGCCTAGGAACAGTGGGTTAACTGCCTTGTTCAGGGGCAGAATGACAGATTTTTACCTTGTCAGCTCGGGGTTTCAATCTTGCAACCTTTCGGTTACTAGTCCAACGCTTTAACCACTAGGCTACCTGCCGCCCCAAATATATCAACTCATACACCCTGTACCATGGAATCGGTACATCAAAAATCTCTTCCCAACTATTTTGCAATCTGTATGGCACAGTTGGCAACATTCTGGTCCTCAAATGAAACTGGTATACTTTCCTATTTATGCTACTTTTGTTCCTCCACCAGATTTGATCCTTTATATTGGGCAGACAGACCAGTTCCCTACCTCCTCCCACTGTCACCTGCCTCCTCCATTTTTGGGGTAATGCTGTAATCAATTGGTTGTATTCTTTGATTGAGCAGACCTTCCCATACAATTCTGATAACGCCATGAAAGACATAACTCTACCGTTCCAATTTACAATATCATTTAACAACAAAATACCTTTTTCAAACATCTGTCCCATAAATACAGGTATTTTATCAACCAGCACATTTGATTTCAGCCATAATAGTTGCTGTAATATTTGTTCTATCTTTTCAGGGGGATGAAATTGAAATTGTAGCCAGCTTTGCAATGCTTGTTTGAAAAAGAGAGATACTTTGAAAAAAGTATAATTTTCAATTAATCGAAAATGAGACATGGCAATCTGCACAATGGCAAAAAGGCCATTTTTAAATAATGGATGAGCTTTTCTTAGTAATCTACTTGAGAACCATTTAGGGTTCAAATAAAACTTTTGAATAAGTGAAGCTTTTAGAGAGAGGTTTAGTGCTTTTATATTTAATAATCTCAACCCACCCAATTCATATTCAATATATAGATAGGCACACTTTATTTTGTCTGGTTTAGCGTCCCAGATAAAGCAAAATATTTTTTGCTCATATGATTTGAAAAATGAATCGTGAGGAGTAGGCAGACATTGTTAAGAATAAAACTGCGAAGGACCTCGGCGTTACTCTGGACCCTGATCTCTCTTTTGATGAAAATATCAAGTCTGTTTCAAGGACAGCTTTATCTACGTAACATTGCAAAAATCAGGGACTTTCTGTCCAAAAATGATGCAGAAAAATGTATCCATGCTTTTGTCACTTCTAGGTTAGACTACTGCAATGCTCTACTTTCTGGCTACCCGGATAAAGCACTAAATAAACTTCAGTTAGTGCTAAAAACGTCTGCTAGAATCTTGACTAGAACCTACAAAGCATTACATGGGCTTGCTCCTACCTATATTTCCGATTTGGACCTGCCGTACATACCTACACGTACGCTACGGTCACAAGACGCAGGCCTCATAACTGTCCCTAGAATTTCTAAGCAAACAGCTGGAGGCAGGGCTTTCTCCTATAGAGCTCCATTTTTATGGAATGGTCTGCCTACCCATGTGAGAGATGCGGACTCGGTCTCAACCTTTAGGTCTTTATTGAAGACTCATCTCTTCAATAGGTCCTATGATTGAGTGTAGTCTGGCCCAGGAGTGTGAAGGTGAACGGAAAGGCACTGGAGCAATGAACCGCCCTTGCTGTCTCTGTTCCCCTCTCTCCACTGAGATTCTCTGCCTCTAACCCTATTACAGAGGCTAAGTCACTGGCTTACTGGTGCTCTTCCATGCCGTCCCTAGGAGGGGTGTGTCACTTAAGTGGGTTGAGTTACTGACGTGATCTTCCTGTCGGGGTTGGCGCCCTCCCTTGGGTTGTGTCGTGGCGAAGATCTTTGTGGGCTATACTCGGCCTTGTCTCAGGATGATAAGTTGGTGGTTGAAGTTATCCCTCTAGTGGTGTGGGGGCTGTGCTTTGGCAAAGTGGGTGAGGTTATATCCAGCCTGTTTGGCCCTGTCCGGGGGTATCGTCGGATGGGGCCACAGTGTCTCCTGACCCCTCCTGTCAGCCTCCAGTATTTATGATGCAGTAGTTTATGTGTTGGGGGGCTAGGGCCAGTCTGTTATATCTGGAGTATTTCTCCTGTCTTATCCGGTGTTCTGTGTGAATTTAAGTATGCTTTCTCTAATTCTTTCTTTCTTTCTCTCTCTCTCTCTCTCTCTCTCTCTCTCTCTCTCTCTCTCTCTCTCTCTCGGAGGACCTGAGCCCAAGGACCATGCCTCAGGACTACCTGGCATGATGACTCCTTGCTGTCCCCAGTCCACCTGGCCGTGCTGCTGCTCCAGTTTCAACTGTTCTGCCTGCGGCTATGGAACCCTGACCTGTTCACCGGACGTGCTACCTGTCCCAGACCTGCTGTTTTCAACTCTCTAGAGACAGCAGGAGCGGTAGAGATACTCTGAATGATCGGCTATGAAAAGCCAACTGACATTTATTCCTGAGGTGCTGACCTGTTGCACCTTCGACAACCACTGTGATTATTATTATTTGACCCTGCTGGTCATCTATGAACATTTGAACATCTTGGCCATGTTCTGTTATAATCTCCACCCGGCACAACCAGCAGAGGACTGGCCGCCCCTTATAGCCTGGTTCCTCTCTAGGTTTCTTCCTAGGTTTTGGCCTTTCTAGGGAGTTTTTCCTAGCCACCGTGCTTCTACACCTGCATTGCTTGCTGTTTGGGGTTTTAGGCTGGGTTTCTGTACAGCACTTTGAGATATCAGCTGATGTAAGAAGGGCTTCAGAAATACATTTGATTTGATACGAAGTTATTGTATTTTCTGTACATTGCAAGATAAGAAGACATTGTATTTTCTGCATATTGCAAGATAAGAAGAGAATGTATTTTCTGCATATTGCAAGATAAGAACACATTGTATTTTCTGCATATTTCAAGATAAGAAGAGAATGTATTTTCTGCATATTGCAAGATAAGAAGAGAATGTATTTTCTGCATATTGCAAGATAAGAAGAGAATGTATTTTCTGCATATTGCAAGATAAGAAGAGAATGTATTTTCTGCATATTGCAAGATAAGAAGACATTGTATTTTCTGCATATTGCAAGATAAGAAGAGAATGTATTTTCTGCATATTTCAAGATAAGAAGAGAATGTTTTTTCTGCATATTGCAAGATAAGAAGAGAATGTATTTTCTGCATATTGCAAGATAAGAACACATTGTATTTTCTGCATATTGCAAGATGAGAAGAGAATGTATTTTCTGCATATTGCAAGATAAGAAGATAATGTATTTTCTGCATATTGCAAGATAAGAACACATTGTATTTTCTGCATATTTCAAGATAAGAAGAGAATGTATTTTCTGCATATTGCAAGATAAGAAGAGAATGTATTTTCTGCATATTGTAAGATAAGAAGAGAATGTATTTTCTGCATATTGCAAGATAAGAAGAGAATGTATTTTCTGCATATTGCAAGATAAGAAGAGAATGTATTTTCTGCATATTGCAAGATAAGAAGAGAATGTATTTTCTGCATATTGTAAGATAAGAAGACATTGTATTGTCTGTAAGCTAGTCACCCAGCTGGACCATGTCCTTCTTTTCTCTATTAAGATGCAGCACACTGAGTATCCAGGGTCCACTTTATTTTCCAATATGGGGCAACAATAGCATAGAGGTTAGAGAGGCGGACCGGGAAGTGCTCTGCTGCTGACCCTGTGCATCTCAGTGTGTGTGTGTGTGTGTGTGTTGGGAAAGGCAGAACACACATTTCCGTTCCAACCAATGGATAATAAAGTTGTATTTTATTTGTTGCAATATGAAACTCTTGATGGTAATTGCAAACAAACAATATATTCCACAGCTTGTGATTACATAATACCATGCTGCTCCTGAGTGGTATGGATAATGGCAGCCCACACACCACCCGGCCGGCCATCAGGCCCTGGCATGGCCTCAGAGGGGTGTGTGTGTGTGTGTGTGTGTGTGCGTGCATGTTCACATTTTATTAGTTGTATATTTGTATTTTTTATTTAACCTTTATTTAACTAGGCAAATTGACTAAGAACAAATTCTCATTTTACAATGACAGCCTACGCCAGCCAAACCCTCCCCTAACCTGGGTGACACTGTGCGCCGCCCTATGGGACTCCCAATCACGACCGGTTGTGACACAGCCCGGGATCAAACCAGGGTCTGTAGTGACGCCTCTAGCACTGAGATACAGTGCTTTAGACCCCTGCGCCACTTGGGAGTATGTACAGGATACATATGGTAAACATCGTCCAATTAAATGCCTACTTAAAGGTTCCCTCTCGACAATGCAACAACAATAATACATAATAAAACATACGAATATGAACATAAATTAAATGGCTCAGTAGAACAGAATCAACATGCTATGTAACACCCTGGCCAGTTTATTAGGTACACCCATCTGGTACTGGATCGGACCCCCTTTTGCCTCCAAAGCAGCCTGAATTCTTCGGAGCATGGAAACATTGTTCAATTGGTATCATGGGACCTAACATGTGCCAGGAAAACATTCCCCACACCATTACAACACCGCCACCAGCCTGTATTTGTATTTATTAAAGATCCCCATTAGTTCCTGCCAAGGCAGCGGCTAGTCTTCCTGGGGTCCAGCAACATTAAGGCAGTTATAATATTACATGACATTACACTTCATAACACTTTTCACAACACATTAAGTGTGTGCCCTCAGACCACTGCTCTACTACCAGATATCTACAATACAAAACCCATGTGTGTAGAGTGTATGTCTTGTGGCGTTGTGGGGTATGCATGGGTGTCAACATGTCAACACTTCTTACAAAAACATGTAGTGCTGAAGTCAATCTCTCCTTTACTTTGAGCCATGAGAGGTTGATATGCATATTATTCATGTCTTTGTGGCACCTGACCACACGACTGGACAGTAGTCCAGGGGCGACAAAACTAGGGCCTGTAGGACCTGCGCTGTTGATAGTGCTGTTTAAAAGGCAGAGCAGCGCTTTATAATGGACAGACTTCTCCCAATCTTAGCTAATGTTGCATCAACATGTTTTGACCATGACAGTTTACAATCCAAGGTTACTCCAAGCAGTTTAATCACCTCAACTTGCTCAATATACACATTATTCATTACAAGGTTAAGTTGAGGTTTAGAGTTTAGTGAATGATTTGTCCCAAATACAATGCTTTTAGTTTTTGAAATATTTAGGACTAACTTATTTCTTGCCACCCATTGTGAAACTGACTGCAGCTCTTTGTTAATAAGGCTAGGCATCCCGCTAGCGGGACAACTTCCGGTGAAATTGGAGGGTGCACAATTCAAATAAATAATAATACAAATTATGGATATTAAACATTTAGGTACATACAAGTGTTTATATCGGTTAAAAGCTTAAATTCTTGTTAATCTAACTGCACTGTCCGATTTACAGTAGGCTTTACAGCGAAAGCATGCCATGCAATTGTTTGAGGACGGCGCCCCACATCAAAATATATTTCCACCTGCACAGGTTTCATAAATTCACAAATAGCGATTAAATATTCACTTACTTTTTGAAAATCTTCCTCTGATTTGTCATCCAAAGGGTCCCAGCTATAACATGTAGTGTCGTTTTGTTAGATAAAATCCTTTTTTATATCCCATAAAGTCTGTTTAGTTGGCACCATTGATTTGAGTAATCCACTCGTTCAACTTGCCAAGATAGGAATCCAAAAATGTACCCCTAAACTTTGTTTCAACAAGTCAAAATATGTTTCTATTAAATCCTCAGATACCCTGAAATGTAATTAAACTTTAATATTTCATACGGAAAGAAGTGTGTTCAATAGGAAAGCAATATTAGCAGGTGTGTGTCCTCTTCATCGCATGCGCATACACGGATTTCGAAGTCTGTGTCCCTATAGATTAACTCATATTTCTTACTTTTTTTTGAAGAAACAAGCCTGAAACCTTTAACAAAGACTACTGACACCCAGTGGAAGCCGTAGGAAATGCATACTGGGAGATAGATTTAATTGTTTCCCTATACGTTCCATTGGAAGAGCATGGTCTCTCTCTCAAAAAAAGAAAATCTGGTTGGTTTTTCTTTAGATTTTCTCCTACCATATATATTGTGTTCTACAAACTTCAGAGTGTTTTCTTTCCAATGGTACCAATAATATGCATATCCTGGCTTCAGGGCCTGAGCAACAGGCAGTTTACTTTGGGCACGTCAGTCAGGCGGAAATTGAAAGAAATATACCCTAGCCATTAAGTGTTGCAGTGATTTCACTTGCTGTAGTTGCTGACATGTATAGTGTTGAGTCATCGGCATACATAGACACTTTACTCAACGCCAGTGGCAGGTCATTAGTAAAGACTGAAAAAAGTAAGGGGCCTAGACAGCTGCCCTGCCGAATGCCTGATATTACCTGGATTATGTTGGAGAGGCTTCCATTAAAGAACACCCTCTGTGTACTGTTAGACAGGTAACTCTTTATATAGCAGGGGGTGTAAAGCCATAACACATACGTTTTTCCAGCAGCAGACTATGATCGATAATGTCTAAAGCCACACTGAAGTCTAACAAAACAGCTCCCACAATCCTTTTATCATCAATTTCTCTCCGCCAATCATCAGTCATTTCTGCCGTGCATGTTGAATGCTCTTCCCCGTAAGTGTGCTGAAAGTCTGTTTTCTAATTGTTTACTATCATTGTATCTGGTCAAACACCATTTTCCTAAAAGTTTACAAAGGGTTTTGGTAACAGGTTGATTGGTCTGTTATTTGAGCGGTAAAAGGGGCTTTACTATTCTTAAGTAGCGGAATGACTTTTGCTTCCCTCCAGGGCTGAGGGCAAACACTTTCTAGTAGGCTATTATCCTCAGTCATTTTCCATCCGTTGTCAGACCCAGGTGGCTTGTCATTGTTGATAGACAACAATAATTTCTTCACCTCTTCCACACTCACTTTACGGAATTCAAAATGACAATGCTTGTATTTCATAATTTGGTCAGTTATGCTTGGATGTGTAGGGTCGGCGTTTGTTGCTGGCATGTCATGCTTAAGTTTGCTAATCTTGCCAATGAAAACATCATTAAAGTAGTTGGCAACATCATTGGGTTTTGTGATGAATGAGCCGTCTGATTCAATGAATGATAGAGCTGAGTTTGCCTTTGTGCCAAAATTTCATTTAAGGTGCTCCAAAGCTTTTTACTATCATGTCATTTATCTTTGTTTCATAGTAGTTTCTTCTTTTTATTCCGTTAAGTCACATGATTTCTCAAATTTGCAGTATGTTGGCCAAATGTTTGTGCAGCCAGACTTATTTGCCATTCCTTTTGCCTCATCCCTCTCAACCATAAAAGTTTTCGATTCCTCATCAATCAAAGGGGATTTAACAGGTTTTACAGTCATTTCCTTAATGTGTGCATGCTTATTAGTAACTGAAATAAGCAATTTCACAAATGGGTGGTTGCTCCTCATTACACACCACAGACCAGATAATATTCTTTATGTCATCAACATAGTAATCACTACTAAATTTATTGTATGACTTCTAAACACAATTCCCAGAAAATAGCCTTAACCTGTTGGGGCTACAGGTTAGCAATGAACCCCGAGTCGGGATTGCTAACAAGGCTGGAAATTCAAAACATCAAAAATCGAATAATTTCAATTTCTCAAACCATCAACTATTTTACACAATTTAAAAGATAAACATCTCCTTAATCTAACCACATTGTTCGATTTTCAAAGAGGCTTTACGGCAAAAGCATAAAGTTAGATTATGTTAGGACAGTACATAGCCACAAAAGTACAAACATCCATTTTCAAATCAAGGTCAGGCGTCACCAAAAGCAGAAACCAGCTAGAATTATGCACTAACCTTTGTCAATCTCCATCAGATGACACTCCTAGGACATTATGTTATACAATACATGCATTTTTTGTTCCATCAAGTTCATATTTATATCCAAAAACAGCATTTTACAGTAGCGTGAAATTCAGATTTTTTTCTTCTCTGAAATGCTTCCGGTGAACATAACAAAATTACTATTCGACAACATTGGTAAATTATAATATTGTCATTCAAAGAATAATATATTATCATCTCGTAATTGCTACCGAATGGCCAGATCTCAAAATAACTTTACTGGGAAATCACATTTTGCAATAAACGGGGTGCTATGCTAAGAACAACAGGCTATGCTATACAGTTAGCATCATCTAAAATCGATAATAACATTGTAAATACCCCCTTACCTTTGATTATCTCCATCAGAAGGCAGGATCCCAGGTCCGGAAGGCATTCCAGGTCTGGAACAAATGTGGTTTCTTTTGACAAAGTTCATAATTTATGTCCAAATAACACCAAGTACTTAGCGTTCATTATGCTCCCACAAAACGTGGTTGGGGGGCTGGTAAAATCACGCCGAAAAGCTAAAAAAACCTAGTAAATAATCTATTTATGTTCGTTCAAACATGTCAAATGTTGTTTAGCATTAATCTTTTGGTCCATTTTTAACGTTAAACATCAGTAATATTTTCACACAACCTATCCTATGTCTAGATAAAAAATGATGACAAACTCACGTTTCTCAGATTTATGCGCAGGCGCAAAAAAATGAAGTGATGACATGTCAACTTCCTTGGATTCTAATTTGCTCTCTGTTTATCATAGACGCTTCAAACAACTTTATAAAGATCGTTGACATCTAGTGGAAGCCGTAGGTGTTGCGAAATGAATCCTTTCTCACTATGGTATCTATAAAACAATGACACTAAATAGTACAGTCACAAAATTCACATTTTTTTTAAATCTATTTTTCACAGGTTTTTGCCTGCAATATGAGTTTTGTTATACTTACAGACACCATTCAAACTGTTTTAGAAAATTCAGAGTGTTTTCTATCCGAATGTGTTAATAATATGCATATCCTAGCTTCTGAGTTGGTGTAGGAGGCAGTTAAAAATGGGCACATATTTTTTTCAAAATGTCTCAATACTGCCCCCGAGCCCCATTAATTAAAGGTGCAAGTGTTTCTCCGGTGTCGTGTCTTTGGCTATGCTGGATTAAGTGATATGACATCCTATTCTATAAAATAATTTCTCTGTAATTAATATTATCTGATTAAGCTAATCAGGTAAATAATTAACTAGAAAGTCGGGGCACCACGAAAGAATGTTTATAGAGCTGTTATTTTCCGAATAATCTCTTAAAGACCTGGTAATCTTTTACATCAATAGCAGTCAATATTTAATCGTCACCTTGTTTAGTCTCATCTGAAAGTGGTAAATTCTTGGTTATCCTCACGAACCCTGGCAAATAAGTTGAATCAGCAATACAACATTTGGTTTAATTATTTATTTACTAAATACCTAACTAATCACACAGAATTACATATACACAGAATAAATCATACATTGATGGACCTGGTGAACGGAGCCGATATAGCAGCTGGTTACACAAAGAAAAGGGGGCTTGAGTGAAAGAGCGGGAAGACTGAGTAACAAAGGGAGAAGCTATGCTATCGTAAATACAGTATCTTATGCATTCTAAATTGACCGCCCATTTGAAAAAGGAGAATGCAATAAATATATACTCTGAGCTGCGCTTCGGTAGATTGGTCATCGATGGAAGACCGATTTGTCCAGCATGGTTCTCTGGTGATAGACTGGATACTTGGTAGTACCGTCGTGTGGTAGGTCAAATACTCTGTCCGTCCTCTCCTAGCCCACGTCTACAGTTGCTGCGCTAACGCGACGGCTAGGAGGTATCACTTCTTTAGTGAATAAGAGTTGAAAGTTCAAACCAAGTTGCCATACTTTGAGCTCGTGCTATTTTATGGCTGGTATAGTCAAAATTCATCCTTAAGGCGTGTAGGTCGTCACCTTCACATTGAAATTCGATGCTAATTTTGTTAGATTCTTTCTGAGGTTGGCTTAGTTCTGTAGGTGGACTTTGTCCTTTCAACGTGTGGACCTCAAGTCCACACGTCCTTGGAACAGCTTATTATTTGAGCCCTTTTAACGTAGGACTGTCGCCCTAACGTCCTCGGAACAGAAAGTTACATTTTCGTCAAGGGCTTTATATAGGAGGGGAGAGAAGGGCGTGTTTCATAGTTTATAACCAATGTCTGTTCACATGGGCAGGGCCACTGAGTTGAGCATAGTTCACTCATGAAAACCCAATTCTCTCATTTGGAAGCTAAAATTACATTTCGTCTTTTCACAAATAGTTTCATATTTAAACATTTAAATTGCACAACAATTCCATGTGAATCTGATAACTAGAATGTGTAGACTTTCCAAGATAGAATTTATGTCGTCCTATCATCAGTAATAATGTCTCAGACGCCAACTGATCTGGCATCATATTCATTTAGTACCAATGCATATTTTCAGCTGGTTGGATTACCGAAATATGATTCCGTTCCCATCTTTTGATGTCACCAGACTCTCTCTCAATGTTAACCAAGGGATTTTCAATAGTCACATCGGTAGAGTAGAGAGAGGAAAAAGGGGAAAGGTATTTATGGGGGTAATAAACCTCCCCAACTCAGGCCAACATCATGACATCAGCAATTATTCTCACTTGCCAAATGAATAGATTAGCAGTCAAAGAGTTAAATCGACATTCATTGACTAGGAAACAGATCTTGCGCTTTTTAATAAAACTAGATTATGTTTTCTCATGCAACATATTTCAATTACTTTACTACATCACCTTAATCACGCAATGATAATTAGTTTGATGGCTTAGGCTTAGTACGACGTTATAAATTACATGAAGATTCCATCTTAATTCGCTCTAACTTTATGGAAAAACATTTATTCAATAAATCCAGCAACTCCTCTCACAATGGGAAGAAAATTTTTTAAAATTCAGCCTTAAGGGCAGTTTTATTTCAAATGTAGTACCCACACAGATAAAATCCAATAAGCGTTTTATAGTTACATCGTTAGGGTAAGTTAACCAAAAGTGGACACACTCCATTCAGCTTCTAAAACAATTGCCCAGACTTTGTAGACAGTTTAATAATGCTTAAACCTCATCTTTATCAAATTATCCAGTAAAGATACCAACTCAAAGCCTACGCATGTCTACGAATGGGTGGTTTAAATTGTATCTAATTATATTCCCGGTATTACTCTATCAAATCTTTAGTAGTCGATTATACACACATACAATTTATCATATTTTCATATATTCACAGCATCCATATAAAACATAAGAAATTCTTAGGTACTCACGACAACCATTCCATTTGCTTTTCAAGGACTCTCCACAGCTACGAAGCAGCTCTCCAAACATACTCCCAGCTGAAGAAACAAAATAAACTTTTGTTTCAATGACCATGGGATCCTCAACGGTTCTCTAATCTCCCAGAGACCACGGCAAAATCAAGCCTCTCAGGAACTATAGACATTCCACTGCTTTCTAAAATATCATCCCGCTCTCAATACCACCCGGTGATCTTCTATGATGGGCAGTGACGGAACAGAACCCCAAGATAACGTTATATCAAAGCTTATTGTCCAAATTCGATCATCTGATTAAGCATATTTCTATATGTTACTATCCAAACTTTAGATTAAGACTAATTTCCATATTCACACAACTCTCATATCACAGTCACACAATGCTATTCTCAAACAAAATTAGTTGTTTTTCAACAATATTTTAACCTGCAGGAATATTTTCTAATTTCTATTTCATGATTAGTTCCTAGCATAATGCAACTCATACATTTGCATCTTTCAATACTTCTAAAATGGAGTAGGTTTAAAACAAGTACAGGTTCACCTTACTATCTTATACTATATCACAAATGGCCTTAACTAGCTCATACAGATTGCGGATGTTTTAATATTAAATGGCCAAAACTAGTTCACACAGATTCTAGATATTTAACGCTAAACTACCAAACCCAGGGCATACCTAGCACATTTAAATTAATTGGAATCCACCACTTCTGAGGATTACTTAGAAGGTCTCACAGACACTTTTCAGAATGAGGTCCTTCATCGAATAAGGTTTCACCAGGTACCGTGCTTCACACAGAACCCACAGTCACCCTGGCCCCTCACCCCTACAAACCGCACCAATTCCCACTGTGATCAATTCAGTGTCAGGACGGCTCTAGGTTGCCCGCAACCGACCAATGATAGGTGTCTTTGAGTCGACTAACTCTCAGATCATCCTCCACTGACTCGGCCCTGTTTACGCATCCAAGGTGCCCCCCTCACAGGAATACACACTCAGAGCCTACGTAAAAGAGGCTTTTCTAAAAAACATGACTTTGCGTGTTTCGCTCACCTCTTTATTTAAAAAAACTAAGTTCAAGATGTGGTACCCACTCGGCTCGCTGCCTCTCAGATCAAAGGTTGGTCCACCTGCTCCGTTCCCAAAGTGTGGTCTCCCTGAGATCCCAAGTTTGAGGGATCCCTTGTGCACGATTTACCCAGGTCGTCAGGAGCGGTCACCAAGTGAAGATTCACATCACATCCTCGTCGCCAAATGTGGTGGTTCATTTCTTTACTATCAAATGAGGAGAGACAAACTTATCACACAAGTCAGAGTTATACTTAAACTAAATCTTTAATAGTGAGAGCTTTGCAATAGCGATGGCTGGTCGACGAATAACTGTCTCTGATGATCCGTTGAGAGCGCCGAGACAAAAGTACAAAGATCTTTAATAGCCAAGATACACCCCTTTCAACCTACATGACGAACAACAGATATATAGAATCGGTCACAAGGTTAAGATTTGTATGAAAGATACCTATAATACATAACAGACAGTATCTGCTGTGTCATCAGTTTTCATTGTATAGACCAGTGTCTGGCCCTCCGACTCCAAACTGGAGCCATCTCTCCCTGGTACGGTATAGAACAGAAACATTAACTCATGCTCCGGAATGCTCTTTAGGTTTTATCACCCAAAAGACATCGTAAATCTCCTCTGTCAGTGTTATCTCCCAGAGGCCCATCCTCAGTAGAACACACACACAATCGTTAAGAATACTCTATACTTGGAAACAACCATTTGATGCAATAAAATTATTAATCTTGCAATTTTGCCACCATACCCAGCCTTTGGAACTTGGGTTTTCCTAGATATGGCTACTATATTAGGATCACCACGTCCGATGGATTTGGATACTGTACCATTGACACCAGGCAGGATGAGGCCATCGACTCCTGCTGCTTACGCCAAATCCTGACTCTGCCATCAGCAGGACGCAACAGGAACCGGGATTTGTCAGACTAGGCAATGTTTTTCCACTCCTCTGTTGTCCAGTGTTGGTGATCGAGTGCCCACTGGGGCCGCTTCTTCATGTTTTTAGCTGATATGAGTGGAATCCGGCGTGGTCGTCTGCTGCAATAGCCCATCCGTGACAAGGACCAACGAGTTGTGCATTCCGAGATGCTGCTCTGCACACCACTGTTGTACTGTGCCGTTATATACTGTGCCGTTAATCTGGACCACTACAAATTAGCTGGGCTAGACAATCTGGACCCTCTCTTTCTAAAATGATCTGCCGCAATTGTTGCAACCCCTATTACTAGCCTGTTCAACCTCTCTTTCGTATCGTCTGAGATCCCCAAAGATTGGAAAGCTGCCACGGCCATCCCCCTCTTCAAAGGGGGAGACACTCTAGACCCAAACTGTTATAGACCTATATCTATCTTACCCTGCCTTTCTAAGGTCTTCGAAAGCCAAGTTAACAAACAGATCACCGACCATTTTGAATCACACCTGTTGTCCTGACCTCTGGCAGTCTCTATGGGGTGCCACAGGGTTCAATTCTCAGGATGACTCTTTTCTCTGTATACACATCAATGATGTCGCTCTTGCTGCTTGTGATTCTCTGATCCACCTCCACGCAGACGACATCATTCTGTATATTTCTGGCCCTTCTTTGGACACTGTGTTAACCAACCTCCAGACAAGCTTCAACGCCATAGAACTCTCCTTCCGTGGCCTCCAACTGCTCTTAAATGCAAGTAAAACTAAATGCATGCTCTGCCCGCCAGCCCAGCATCACTACTCTGGACGGTTCTGACTATGTGTACAATTCTGGTCTGGTTAGACGGTAAACTCTCCTTCCAGACTCACATTAAGCATTTCCAATCCAAAATTAAATTTAGAATCGGCTCCCTGTTTCGCAACAAAACATCCTTCACTCATGCTGCCAAACATACCCTCGTAAAACTGACTATCCTAACGATCCTTGACTTTGGCAATGTCATTTATAAAATAGCCTCCAACACTCTATTCAGCAAATTGGATGCAGTCTATCACAGTGCCATCCGTTTTGTCACCAAAGCCCTGTATACTACCCACCACTGCGACCTGTATGCTCTCGTTGGCTGGCCCTCACTTCATATTCGTCGCCATTCCCACTGGCTCCAGGTCATCTATACGTTTTTGCTAGGTAAAGCCCCGCCTTATCTCAGCTCACTGGTTACCATAGTAGCACCCGCCCATAACACGCGCTCCAGCAGGTATATTTCACTGGTCACCCCCAAAGTCTATTCCTCATTTGGCCGCCTTTCCTTCCAGTTCTCTGCTGCAAATGACTGGAACAAATTGCAAAAATCACTGAAGCTGGAGACTCATATCTCCCTCACTAACTTTAAGCATCAGCTGTCAGAGCAGCTCACAGATCACTGCACCTGTACATAACCCATCTGTAAATAGCCCATCCAACTACCTGATCCCCATATTGTTATTTATTATTATTTTTTGCTCCTTTGCCCCCCAGTATCTCTACTTGCACATCTTCTGCACATCTATCACTCCAGTGTTTAATTGCTAAATTGTAATTACTTCGCCACTACGGCCTATTTATTGCCTTACCTCCCTTATCTTACCTCATTTGCACACACTGTATATAGGTTTTTCTACTGTATTATTGACTGTATGTTTGTTTATTCCATGTGTAACTCTGTGTTGTTGTTTGTGTCGCACTGCTTTGCTTTATCTTGGCCAGGTCGCAGTTGTAAATGAGAACTTGTTCTCAACTGGCCTGCCTGGTTAAATAAAGGGGAAATGTAATTCATTTTTTTACCTGTTTGTGGCCCGCTTGTTAGCATTTTCCTTCGACCCCTCTCATCAACGAGCTGTTTTCGCCCACTAGGCTGCTGCTGATGGATGTTTTTTCTCACACCATTCTCAGTAAACTCTAGACACTGTTGTGCATGAAAAGCCCAGAGGGCCAGCCGTTTCTGAGATACTGGAACGCCTGGCACCAACGATCATTCCATGCTCAAAGTCACTTAGGTTACTTGTTTTGACATTCTAACGTTCAATCGAACAGTAACTGCATGTCTCGATGCCTGTCTGCCTGCTTTATATAGCAAGACACGGCCACGGGACTTAGTGTCTGTAGAGGCAAACCATTTTCGTAAAAGTGCCATACCTTATAAACTGGCCACTACATTTTAGTCATTTAGCAGATGCTCTTATCCAGAGCGACTTACAGTAGTGAATGCATACATTTCATTTCATGCATTTTTTTGTTGTTGTACTGGCCCCCCGTGGGAATCGAACCCACAACCCTGGCGTTGCACACACCATGCTGGCATTGCAAACACCATGCTCTACCAACTGAGCCACAGGAAGGCTACTAAGTGTACAAACTTGCCGTGTGTGTGTGTGTGGGTGTGTGGTTAAATGTGTGACAATTGTAGATCTCCTTTGGCCTTGTTGCATTCTTATGCAAGTTTAACATTCAAGTTAAAGCTACTTTCCATTCCATATATGTTTGTTTGGAGTTACCTTGGACTCACTGAGACTACACAGCCTTGAGCCTGTTTCACTGTAACTACTGTACAAAGGCTTGAACCTGTTTCACTGTAACCACTGTACACAGCCTTGAGCCTGTTTCAGGTAACTGCACAGCCTTGAGCCTTTTTCATGTAACAACACAGCCTTGAGCCTGTTTCAGGTAACTACACAGGCTTGAGCCTGTTTCAGGTAACTACACAGCCCTGAGCCCGTATCAGGTAAATACACAGCTTTGAGCCTGTTTCACTGTAACCACTGTACACAGCCTTGAGCCTGTTTCAGGTAAATACACAGCTTTGAGAATGTTTCAGGTAACAACACAGCATTTCACCTGTTTCAGGTAGCTACACAGCCTTGAGCCTGTTTCACGGAACTACACAGCCTTGAGCCTGTTTCAGGTAACTACACAACCTTGAGACTGTTTCAGGTAACTACACAGCCTTGAGCCTGTTTCAGGTAACTACACAGCCTTGAGCCTGTTTCAGGTAACTACACAGCCTTGAGCCTGTTTCAGGTAACTACACAGCCTTGAGACTGTTTCAGGTAACTACACAGCCTTGAGACTGTTTCAGGTAACTACACAGCCTTGAGCCTGTTTCAGGTAACTACACAGCCTTGAGACTGTTTCAGGTAACTACACAGCCTTGAGCCTGTTTCAGGTAACTACACAGAATTATTCATAGCCGAGAATTGATTCGGGAGAAGATAAATGCCCAAATGAAGTGAGAGCTTCTGGTAAGGTAATTTAGAAAGGTTGCGTGTGGGTGGCAACTCTGAGAGCAACACGTGTTACATGCAGATGGAGCTGAAAAGTGTGGGGTACCTCTCAGTCTCTGAGTTGAACTGTTGCAATTATGTGGGTACACTCCACGCTATATCCAACCTTTCTGTATCTATAGACTCTCCTAGGGGAATCTTTTAGAAAGCTGTATTGAGATATAAGACTGGTCCATTGTCAGAATCTTTACTGCAGTACGGCAGTAGGGGCAGCAGGTGGTTAGAGCGTTGTGCCAGTAACCGAAAGGTTGCTGGATTGAATCCCCGAGCAGACAAGGTAAAAATCTGTCGTTCTGCCCCTGAACAAGGCAGTTAACCCACTGTTGCCCAGTACACCGTCATTGTAAATAAGAATTTGTTCTTAACTGACTTGCCTAGTTAAATAAAGGTTTAATAAAAATAAAGAAATTAACTCCCCATGGTCACATCCAACACAATCCACATTCAACCAACCAGACAAAGACAGGCAATAATAGTCCTCAACAGAGTGCTGAGAAACAACACAAATCACTTTCTGGCATCAAGACTCCATCAACCCTGCTGTCTTATAATAACATGCTCTTCTTTCAGGAGAGCCAACTCTGGGTCTTCTGATTAGAATCAGGCCACAATCCATAGAAATCTAGACAGAGGACCAGAGTGACCCAGAGACGGAGCCAAGAGTCCCAGCTGCAACAGCGGCCAGCTGGGCCAGAAGCGCCCCAGATAGGAAGGAGTGACTGATAGAGAGCCTGGTCCCTGCTTCTGGATATCTGAAACTGGACACAGACCTTTAGACTCCTTCAGCATCCTACTGCATCACTGGATCCTAAACCTCTGCTCGAGAACCCCCGGCCATTTCCACTTTTTGGATCCATTCCTTAACAAGCACACCTGATTAGGTTATTTCTGATTAGGTTATTTGTTTAATCAGCTGTGGTAGTTAATTAATTTTAAAAGTGTAACTGTCCAGGGGTATTCGTAACTAGTTTTTATATCCATGTGGCTGAAGAATAATGTATTCAACCTTTATGCTGAGTAGTCAGTCCTGAAATACCAAACCAATGCATACTGTTCTGTTCTTTTTAAGAGTGAGTACCTCGAGGCATGGATTTGTTAGACACTCAAACACTTCCTGCCCAATTCGTGATAGGCTAATAATAAATTGTTTATACTGGCTCACCATATTTTCTGAAAAACATATATTCTGTTTTCTGAACAGCGTCATTGAGCATCACTGAGTAGTTCTGGGGTGCAGCACTCTATGAGTCAGCCCCTACTAGTACACCAGCCTATTGATTACTGTACCCGGCTCAAAGAAAAGGGAGGAGACACTAGCAGAAACTCAAAAATGACATATTAACTGAATAGTCTTTAAGAAACCTTATAAAGCCTAGTTAGATAATCTGTTATGTAATGGCTGTAGCCCAGCTCCAGACTCACAACAGGCTCCAACTGACACGTCATCATGGAGAACGGGTTCCAGCAGTCCCCTCAGTAGCCAAGCCGTGTTGTCGTATCTCACTAGGATTTGACTGTTTGACTTTGGTGTAGCCTGGTCTCAGATTTGTTCGTGCTGTCTTGCCAACTCCTTCAGATGTAGGATCTTAATTTAATCATCCTGTTGTTGCAGGAAATGTCCTGCACAGCAGGAAATACAAACTTGTAGTCTATTCAAGATTTTAAAAGGTTTCTAAATTGTGCAATTTCCATAACTTTCAGACTTGATTTGCCCTAACAAAAAATGTATCACTACCTAAAAGAAATTCCATTAATTATAATCTACACAATAATTCACATGTCCTGTTGCTATAGGATTATTTTTCTGCTGTGATAAACTTGTCAAATTAAGATCCTGCATCTGTATTGGTCAATCTGTTGGCGAGACAGCACAAACTGATCTGGGACCAGGCTAGCGTGGGTGTCACTGACACCTTCTTTTTGCCCGAGCCAGGTTTCATAACATGGGATTACATGGGGTGCTATGAGCCTTCTGTGGACCCTATCACACCAATATGCACAATATACCTACTGGACCAATGGTGTCTGGTTCCACACGTTGTAAACTCTAGACACGTTGTGTGTGTGTGTGTGTGTACGTGTGTGTGTGTGTGTGTGTGTGTGTGTGTGTGTGTGTGTGTGTGTGTGTGTACGTGTGTGTGTGTGTGTGTGTGTGTGTGTGTGTGTGTGTATGTATGTGTTAGTACTGTGACAGATTGGCCAACTCCAGTGTTTTTTTATCACGAGGATGACTGTGGCGCTACCAAAGCCTTTTTCATGGTGCTCAAAGCAACACAACGACATGTACTATAGAATAGAATAGAAGTAGATATCTATTCTAGACAGCGTGACTAGACAGGAGCTGGAGCTGCAGCTTTAACTTGGCTTTACACTGTTTGCCATCCGACTGGGCACACACTGGATGAATCAACGTTGTTTCCACTTCATTTCATTCAAATTATGTTGAACCAACGTGGAATAGACGTTGAATTGACGTCTGTGCCTAGTGGGATGGCTCCTGCTGTGCCATCAGGTTATAGATGAAGTCAAGTACTGTAAACCAACCGGCAGGTCCGTTTGTACATGTGTTTGTGCATTGCTGCTCCCTAAACAAATCAGAATATTTTATGTTATGTGGTGCTGTGTTAAATACTGGAGTGCATATTCTATGTATGCCACTATAACGTGTATTGCCAATATTGGTTCTGGAAAAAATACAAATCACCATGCATTTCCCTCATTTCCTTTCACAGGTCAGGTGTGCTACTACAGTGTACCATACTTAACTTGTTGTAGAACAGTTAGCTTTAACCTTCACAGGTATGCAATTAATGCATATCCTCATAGTGCTGTTCTTCTGGTCTATTTACAGTAGTTATCAACACTACTTCCACCTCCTCTGGGGCCCTGTTACATCTCTTCTTCCTCTTCGCTGACTCACTCTCTTTTCTCTCTTCCTTCCTTCATCACCACCCTCTCCCTCTTTCTCCTGTGGGTACTGAGCCTGCCACAGTCTCTGTGGTCTCCTCTGGCTAGAGGAGCATTAGGCAGCTGTGCCGTGTGATGCCAACTGAGCAGAGCAGACCGGGCATCCCAGAATTCCAATGTGGTGGTACAGATCCCCCCTGCATGGCCCAGTCTGCTCCAGGAAGTCTACAGAAGGCAGTGGTGGAATAAATGAGAGCTGGGACTAAAATAGAGACATTTTTTAAAACTAGTTAACTCAGATTGGTTTTAATGCAAGGACAGAGAGGTAGACATTCATTAGACAATGGGTAGAAAAATAGAAAGGAAAAGTGTTTCCAATGAGAAATAAATGTTTTTCCAATAAAGCATGTTTAACTTGGGCCTCCCAAGTGGCACAGCGGTCTAAGGAACTGCACTGCAGTGTTGCAGTGTCACTATAGCCTGGGGTTCAATCACAGGCTGTGTCACAACTGGCTGTGACCAGGAGTCCCAATGGGCGGAGTACAATCATCCAGGTTAGTGGAGGGTTTGGCTGGGGGGGCTTTACTTGGCTCATTGCATTCAAGCAACTCCTTGTGGAGGGCTGGGCGCCTGCAGGCTGACTGCGGTCATCAGTTGAACGATGTTTCCTCTGAAACATTGGTGCGACCTGCTTCCGGATATTAAGAAGCGCGGTTTGGCGGGTCATGTTTCAGAGGCGTTTGCTGGGGAGTTGCAGCGATGAGACAAGATCACGAAATTGGTGAGAAAAAGGGGGTAAAAGAATGAAATAAAAAAGGATGTTTAAGATATCAACATCAGACTAATATAAAGATTTCCTTTCATGAGGTTGGGTCCATAATAGAGAAGAGAGAAAAACTGTTTCCAATTAGAAGAAAATGCACATATTTCAATTTAAGTGTGTTTAACTTGATGCTGACCAGCCTTGGCAGCAGCTAATGGGGACCCTAATAAATACACATATAAAGATGTCCTTTTATATGGTTGGGTCGATAACGTGGATAAAAGGAGACTAAGAGAAAGGGAAGAGAATAATGAATCCTTCTTCTTCTCCCGTCAAGGACCAACACCAGTTTTTATTATCCACTTTCAGTGATGCTTCATGTCTTCATTACCTCCATTTGAATGGGACCATTATAGATGGAATGTACAGCAGGCCTGTTGATTTGCTTCGGCCTATTCATGTGGTCTCTGACTCTGTGTCACAAAGCTTCTATCTTTGTGTTTTTGCAACTGTAATAGACAAAAATAGCCATCCCTATAGAAAATAACCATCCCTATAGAAAACAACCATCTCTATAGAAAATATAAAATAACAATCTCTATAGAAAATATCAATTTCTATAGAAAATAACCATTTTTATAGAAAATATAAAATAACAATTTCTATAGAAAATATACATTTCTATAGAAAACAACCATCTCTATAGAAAATAGAAAATAACAATCTCTATAGAAAATATCAATTTCTATAGAAAATAACCATATCTACAAAAAATAACCATCTCTATAGAAAGTAGCCAACTCCATAGAAAATAACCATCTCTATAGAAAGTAGCCAACTCCATAGAAAATAACCATCTCTATAGAAAGTAGCCAACTCCATAGAAAATAACCATCTCTATAGAAAGTAGCCAACTCCATAGAAAATAACCATCTCTATAGAAAGTAGCCAACTCCATAGAAAATAACCATCTCTACAGAAAGTAGCCAACTCCATAGAAAATAACCATCTCTATAGAAAGTAGCCAACTCTATAGAAAATAACCATCTCTATAAAATATAACCAACTCCATAGAAAATAACCATCTCTATAGAAAATAGCCAACTCTATAGAAAATAACCAACTCTATAGAAAATAACCATCTCTATAGAAAATAGCCATCTCTATAGAAAATAACCAACTCTATAGAAAATAACCAACTCTATAGAAAATAACCATCTCTATAGAAAATAACTATCTCTACAGAAAGTAGCCAACTCCATAGAAAATAACCATCTCTATAGAAAATAGCCAACTCTATAGAAAATAACTATCTTTATAAATAAATTGCCATCTCTGACTTCACTGGTTCAGATAAAATTGTATTTTATTTGTCAAAGGCGCCGAATACAACAGGTGTTGACCTTACAGTGAAATGCTTACTTACAAGCCCTTAACCAACAATGCAGTTTTCAGAAAAACACCCCCAAAAAACAACAAATAAAAGTAACAAATAATTAAAGAGCAGCAGTAAAATAACAATAGCGAGGCTATATACAGGGGGTACCGATACAGAGTCTATGTGCTGGGGCACCGGTTAGTCGAGGTAATTGAGGTAATATGTACATGTAGGTAGAGTTATTAAAATGACTATAGTTATATAACAGCAGAGAGTAGCAGCAGTGTAAAAGAGGGTGGGGGTAGGAAGCAATGCAAATAGTCTGTGAAGCCATTTGACTAGATGTTCAGGAGTCTTATGGCTTGGGGGCAGAAGCTGTTTAGAAGCCTCTTGGACCTAGACATGGCGCTCCGGTATCCGCTTGCCGTGCGGTAGCAGAGAGAACAGTCTATGAATAGGGTGGCTGGATTCTTAGGCAATTTTTAGGCCCTTCCTCTGACACCGCTTGGTATACACTCCTCATTCTGGACCGTTTACACTCTTCATTCTGGACCGTATACACTCCTCATTCTGGACCGTATACACTCTTCATTCTGGACCGTATACACTCTTCATTCTGGACCGTTTACACTCCTCATTCTGGACCGTATACACTCTTCATTCTGCACCGTATACACTCCTCATTCTGGACTGTATACACTCTTCATTCTGGACCGTTTACACTCTTCATTCTGGACCGTATACACTCTTCATTCTGGACCGTTTACACTCTTCATTCTGGACCGTATACACTCTTCATTCTGGACCATTTACACTCTTCATTCTGGACCGTATACACTCTTCATTCTGGACCGTATACACTCTTCATTCTGGACCGTTTACACTCTTCATTCTGGACCATTTACACTCTTCATTCTGGACCGTATACACTCTTCATTCTGGACCGTATACACTCCTCATTCTGCACCGTATACACTCTTCATTCTGGACCGTATACACTCTTCATTCTGCACCGTATACACTCCTCATTCTGCACCGTATACACTCCTCATTCTGGACCGTATACACTCTTCATTCTGGACCGTATACACTCTTCATTCTGGACCGTATACACTCTTCATTCTGGACCGTATACACTCCTCATTCTGGACCGTATACACTCTTCATTCTGGACCGCATCACTCCATTCATCAAGGACCACATCACTCTATTTATTCTGGACTGTACACTATATTCATTCTGGACCTCATCACTCCATTAATCAAGGACCTCATCAATCCATTCATCAAGGACCGCATCACTCGATTAATTCTGGACCGCATCACTCGATTAATTCTGGACCGCATCACTCAATTCATTCTGGACCGCATCACTCCATTCTTCAAGGACCGCATCGCTATATTAATTCTGGACTGCATCACAATATTCATCAAGGACAGTATAGCTATATTAATTCTGGACAGCATCACTGCATTCATCAAGGACCGCATCACTCCATTCATCAAGGAACACATCACTCTATTCATTCTGGACCTCATCACTCTATTCATTCTGGACCTCATCACTCTATTAATTCTGGACCGCATCACTCTATTCATTCTGGACCTCATCACTCTATTCCTTCTGGACCTCATCACTCTATTCATTCTGGACCTCATCACTCTATTCATTCTGGACCTCATCACTCTATTCTTTCTGGACCTCATCACTCTATTCTTTCTGGACCTCATCACTCTTTTCCTTCTGGACCACATCACTCTATTCATTCTGGACCGCTCACGATATTCATTCTGGACCTCATCACTCTATTCATTCTGGACCGTTCACGATATTCATTCTGGACCTCATCACTCTATTCATTCTGGACCGTTCATGATATTCATTCTGGACCTCATCACTCTATTCATTCTGGACATCATCACTCTATTCATTCTGGACCATTCACGATATTCATTCTGGACCTCATCACTCTATTCATTCTGGACCGCATCACTCTATTCATTCTGGACATCATCACTCTATTCATTCTGGACCGCATCCCTCTATTCATTCTGGACCTCATCACTCTATTCATTCTGGACCTCATCACTCTATTCATTCTGGACATCATCACTCTATTCATTCTGGACCATTCACGATATTCATTCTGGACCTCATCACTGTATTCATTCTGGACCGCATCACTCTATTCATTCTGGACATCATCACTCTATTCATTCTGGACCTCATCACTCTATTCATTCTGGACAGCATCACTCTATTCATTCTGGACCTCATCACTCTATTCATTCTGGACCGCATCACACTATTCATTCTGGACCTCATCACTCTATTCATTCTGGACCTCATCACTCTATTCATTCTGGACCTCATCACACTACTCATTCTGGACCTCATCACTCTTTTCATTCTGGACCGCATCACTCTATTCATCAAGGACCGGATCATTCTATTAATTCTGGACCTCATCACTCCATTCATCAAGCACCGGATCACTCCATTCATTAAGGACAACATCACTCCATTCATTAAGGACCGCATCACTCTATTCATTAAGGACTGCATCACGCTATTCATTAAGGACAACATCACTCCATTCATTAAGGACTGCATCACTCCATTCATTAAGGACAACATCACTCCATTCATTAAGGACCGCATCACTCTATTCATCCTGGACCACATCACGCTATTCATCAAGGACTGCATCACTCTATTCATTCTGGAACTCATCATTCCATTCATTAAGGACCGCATCCAACTATTCATTAAGGACAACATCACGCTATTCATTATGGACAACATCACTCCATTCATCAAGAACCGCATCACTCCATTCATTAAGGACTGCATCACGCTATTCATTAAGGACAACATCACTCCATTCATTAAGGACTGCATCCATCTATTCATCCTGGACCACATCACGCTATTCATCAAGGACTGCATCACTCCATTCATTCTGGACCTCATCATTCCATTCATCAAGGACCTTATCACTCTATACATTCTTGACCTCATCACTCCATTCATCCTGGACCGCATCACTCTATTCATTCTGGGCCCCATCACTCTATTCATTCTGGACCTCATCATTACATTCATCAAGGACCTCATCACTCTATTCATTCTGGACCTCATCACTCCATTCATTCTGGACCTCATCATTCCATTCATCAAGGACCTCATCACTCTATTAATTCTGGACCTCATCATTCCATTCATCAAGGACCTCATCACTCTATTAATTCTGGACCGCATCACTCTATTCATTCTGGACCTCATCACTCTATTCATTCTGGACCGCATCACTCTATTCATTCTGGACCTCATCACTCTATTCATCTTGGACCTCATCACTCTATTCATTCTGGACCTCATCACACTACTCATTCTGGACCGCATCACACTATTCATTCTAGACCACATCACTCTATTCATTCTGGACCGCATCACACTACTCATTCTGGACCACATCACTCTATTCATCTTGGACCTCATCACTCTATTCATTCTGGACCGCATCACACTACTCATTCTGGACCGCATCACACTATTCATTCTGGACCACATCACTCTATTCATTCTGGACCTCATCACTCTATTCATTCTGGACCTCATCACTCTATTCATTCTGGACCTCATCACTCTATTCATTCTGGACCGCATCACTCTATTCATTCTGGACCTCATCACTCTATTCATTCTGGACCTCATCACTCTTTTCATTCTGGACCTCATCACTCTATTCATTCTGGACCTCATCACTCTATTCCTTCTGGACCTCATCACTCTTTTCATTCTGGACTCATCACTCTTTTCATTCTGGACCACATCACTCTATTCATTCTGGACCATTCGCTATTCATTCTCCATGAATATCATGAGTCTCACCTATGGATCATACCCACATCTCACCTCTAGGGGACATCTAAGATCAATTCAACCAAGACTGAAGTAACAGTTGCAGAGTTTTACTGCAGTAGAATATGGGAGTGATTTAGAAGGGAGAGAAACAGAGAAGGTGGACTCTGCCTCAAGTTCTCACTCTTCTTGAGTTTGTGTCGACTACCGAGGAGAA